>NC_134015.1:5211944-5511944 GCF_040712315.1 Castanea sativa | reverse complement strand
AACTGTTGGACTGACTTACAGAGGACAAACATGGTACCTACTAGATATGTTTGTGATAGTTTGATTGCTAACAGCTTGAATTTGTAAGTAAAAACGAAGATTCCGTAATGATAAGCTATGTTTCAGCAGTTTTTCCTGCTTGTAGTTGGAAGTCATGGCAAGATGTGTTTTTACTTTTTATTTGCTTTCTGAATGTCATTTTATTGGAATGCAATGTGCATCCTATATTTATATATACTGCTAATAATAGGATTTTACTGTTTGCGCTTGTCTTTTTAACTGTCCCAAATTTCCCTCACACACACAACATTAATTAATGAGGAAAAATAAGTCATATATACTAAATTTTCAAAATTCTTGATTTTAAAAGGAGTTCAAATTTGGTAAGGATGAGGTGCCTATATTTTACATCATTTAATAAAAGATTGTTACAATAATATTTTACTTAAATTTCAATACATTCTACTACACTTAATAACACATTTTAATAAACTCCCAATTTGATTGGATTTATACATGGGTAATAGAATTGATTGGGTTTGGTTGTGCTTATTTTTATTCTTAAATATGGGATAAGATGATACGACATGTTGAGATTGGAAGGGTAAAATATGAGGCTTACACATTCTTAAAGAATTTAATATATTTTAGAAAAACTTAGGGCCCGTTTGGATTGTAATTTGCCATCATTCAATTTTCATTACCCATCTCTTAAAATACCTCAATTTTTCAAACTCTACCCGTTTGGTACTCATTACTCAATTCTGCTGTTATTTCATTTAAAAAAAAAAACAAAAACTCCAAAGTCAAACATTGCGGCTCAAACTTGGGTTTAATTACAAAAATACCATTGAAAACTGAATTTTGAAAACTGAAAACATTTAAAATGTTTTTTTAGATTTCATAACTCATCACTCAAAAAATTTGTGTGGGTCCCATTTTATTGGAATACAATGTACATCCTATATTTATATATACTGCTAATAATAGGATTTTACTGTTTGCGCTTGTCTTTTAACTGTCCCAAATTTCCCTCACACATAACATTAATTAACGAGGAAAAATGAGTTCAAATTTGGTATGGATGAGGTGCTTATATTTTACATCATTTAATAACAGATTGTTACAATAATATTTTACTTAAATTTCAATACATTCTACTACACCTAATAACACATCTTAATAAACTCTCAATTTGATTGGATTTATACATGGGTAATAGAATTAATTGTGTTTGGTTGTGCTTATTTTTATTCTTAAATATGTGATAAAATGATATGACATGTTGAGATTGGAGGGGTAAAATATGAGGCTTACACATTCTTAAAGAATTTAATATCTTTTAGAAAAACTTAGGGCCCGTTTGGATTGTAATTTGTCATCATTCAATTCTCATCACTCACCCCTTAAAATACCTCAATTTTTCAAACTCTACTAGTTTGTCACTCATTACTCAATTCTACTGTTACTTTGTTTTTTAAAATAAAAAAAAAAACCAAAAAAGTCAAGATATGCGGCTGGGCATGTGGCTGGGCTTTGTTTCAAAAAAAAAAAAAAAAATCCCAAAGTCAAACATTGCGGCTCAAACTTGGGTTTAATTACAAAAATACTATTGAAAACTAAATTTTGAAAACTGAAAATACCTAAAATGTTTTTTTAGATTCCATAACTCATCACTCAAAAATCAGAGAATTGAGTGATAGAAACAAGAGTTGAAAGTTAAGCCAAACAAAAAAATGTGTGAGTCTCATGTATTTTGATAACTCAGTTATGAGTTTTGGATCATATAAATCAAAACTCCTCTAAACCAAACAGCCCTTATTCTCTTATGCTATTCAAATTGAATAGCTTCAATTTAAAGCAGTCCCCATATGCCCACGTTCACTACTTCCAAATCTCCCGTTAAGGCCTTCATGTTTTCTTTGTCTTTATCTTCTTCTTTTCATTTTTTTTTTTGAGTAAAAGATTGTAATCTAATCTCTGTTAGCAGTATTGCATGGTGCAATATCTCTAACTATTGCATGATATTGCACTGGATCCCAATTTGGATCAATCACTTGCATTTATTCTGTCATTTTATTTTATCTATGCCCTTTGTAAAGATATGGAAAGACAAAAAAAAAAAAAAAATCAATTTATTTTAACATCTGCAAGGGGAAAAATGAGAGACATCATTAAGGTCCTCCTCAATCCTCATTGCCATTCAAAGTGTAGCACAATTCTCAAATTGTGAAAATGTCAAAGTACTAGACTGGCCCATAAAGCCTGTTATGCAATTACCTGAGGTCATGCACTCACAGATTCCTATCGATAAGGATATCTGTTCCAAAAACTAAAAGGCCTGGGCCCAGTCTTAGTAATAGCCAGACTACTCCGTAATCACATTTGTAAGGAAGTACACTGATGGGGCAGCTCCTCTAGTTCCTGAGGAATTCAGAATTGTTGGGGTTATTGACAATTGCAGCCAATGGACAAGGAGGGTTTTTGAAAGTGACTGTCTATGGCGATGGCAATTAACATCTGAACTGTGGAGACCTGTCTAGACTTACCTCAAACCGACCTATTATCATTACTTCTTATATAAAAGGATAAAAATGTATAATCATGGTCAGGGAGAAAGTATCTTATGCATCTGATATATGCATTATGTCTTTTACAAATATATGGATTACACACAATGTGTGATTCACATATTATGAAAGAGATTACATACCTACAAAATACATGAGATAATTATTATTTGGTTACAAGTGTTCAATAGCTTAAATATTACATGGAGTATAATAACATTTTTTTTTTTTTTTTTGGACATGATTGACTAGGTGAGGATGCTTTGTAAAATTGACATTATGATCACTTGAGGATAAAAGTCACATAGAATTGTTGGCTTTGATGTTCTATCTCAACAGCGTCCAAAATTCTAGAGGTTCCTACTGTTCCTATAAAATAAATGGACACATATTATAAGTTTTAAGGTCATTTTATCACCTCTACATGTGTTGTGTTTAGATGGACTTAGTTTATTGACCTAGGCTTAAACTGGAGAGCCAAGCTTGCTACTCGCATCAACACTCACAATGATAAAAGCTAATGACATATCTTGGAAGCCACAATAAGCTCACAAACGATGAAGTTAATCCCATAACCCACTAACAACTATGATTTGCTTTAATAGACCATGAAGAGGATAATTTTAGTGGGAGAGAGAGAGAGAAGAGGATAATTTTAGTGGGAGAGAGAGAGAGAGTAAATGCAATATATTTGATAAGTGAAATCTTGAGTTAATGCTTCCATTTGCTATGCCTTTATAGAAGTACAAAAAATGTCAAAAATCATCTTTCAAGAAGTAAGATTGTTTTTAATTCCTGGATTTTTAAGGGTGTTGCAACCTTGAGTAGTGGGTTTGATGAGACATTGAAACAATATGGATTAATGTCAATTTGGGTAAATTGGTCAGCCAAATCCTTCTTAGTTTGTTTCCCTAAAATGATTGGCACCCTATGAAGCTACTATATTCAAGGGATTGTGTTAAGTAAGCATTAATAGTGATGGGCAAGCATTAGGGTGTTTCGTATTCTTGCTGAAATTCATGGGTGTTACAATAGAATTAAGCCAACTTCACCATGTACTTGGCTTGCACTTGCATCACCAATGGGCTCATGAGTCTTGCAAATGTTCCAAGCCCATTTATAGCTTATTTCCTTGACCCCAAGGATGCATGAAGAAAATCTCTCTTTTGCCTTCCAAACCACATCTCCCCAAATTTTCAAATAGGCTTCTCATGTGAGCATTGGCCATATGGAGAGGTAGATAAAAATAAGAATAGTGGGCCCAGGAACATTTGGACAGGAAATTTGCAATATTGGGCCTCATATTTTTGTAAACTACCAAAAAGAAACTATATTAGCATCATCTCTCTCTCTCCCTCTCTCTCTCTCATGCAAATGGTTTAGCTGTAACTATTCAATATACTTATGAAAAGTTAATCATAACTTGCCGCGGTTGAATAAATTTTTGAGTTTGATAAATGCAATATAACTTCCTCTTTATTACTGAATATTATTTATTATAAGGACTGTATTTTCTAACAAAAAGTTTACTTAAAACGTCTGGAGATTAGAATTCCAGTAAACAAAAGTACACACAGCACTCTTGAGAGAATGGAAAGTAATTTAGAGGGAAAACACTTTACCTAATGTTTAACTTGAAAATTGCTCCATTAAGCAATAATTCATTACATATTTTGTTGACATGGAATTTTTTTTGCAATTTATTTGTAAACTTTAGAATCCATTTAGGATTTGTTTAAATACCGCTTATTGTTGAAAATTGAAAACACTGTAGCAAAATAATTTTTAAATGTGTAAATAGTGCTGTGGGACCTAGTTTTGAAGTTGTTTTTCTGAAAGAAAAAAAAAGTACTTACGGATCCTGTGAACAGTGCACTGGACCCACAAAAAACGTTGGACGTGGCTGCTATCCAAACATACACTTAGTAACGCCACATAACATTAGTGGGAAAATGAAGGGAAATATTTCGCTCTTGAAAGCAATCAAATTTGTTCATTATTTATTTATTTGTATATTTATCTTTGCTGCATAACCTTAGTAAAATGTTTTCACATGAAACCAAATTTCTTGCCAGCTCAATGGAAATTTGCCCTATTAAATTGATTTTATTTTGACGGTTGATTGTTAAAATTGAAACCATGCCCATGACAAAAGTAGCAAACCAAAACTATAGTTCTACAAAGGGTAATAGTTATCGCACACTTATTTTTGTATGCTCATCGTATACACACTATAACGTGAACTGAAATTGTTTTTGAAAAACACAATTTTAGTTGAAATTGAAAAAATCATTATTGCAAACTCTCATAAACATTGCCATATGGGTTAAAATAGTGTTTTCAAAACATGATTTTAGTTAAAATTGTGATTTTTTTTTTCAAAACACGATTTCATCATTTTAACTAAAATCGTGTTTTAAAACATAATTTCAAATGAAGTATGTATGAAATGTGTAATAGCAAGTGTATAACAAGATTTTCTCTTATACAAATATATAACAGTGCAAAGATGTTAAAAATCCAATTCCTTTGGCCCCTGTCAAATGATAACAGTGATAAAGCCTAGAGAATTAATCCCATGCATTGTTGGAAGTGATTCAGCACATCGATCATCTAATGCACATTGTGATATTATAATTAAAAAGTACACAAGAAGTTGTGAAGGAAATAGTAATTATTTGACTACCAACTTTAAAAAAAGAAAAAAAGAAGCCAAACAAGAAGACCCATTCTATAGAGAGCATGGGGAAAGAAGCAACAAATCCACGCGATTGAGACACAATAGCGGTAACACATCAAACACTACATAATTGCAAAAGCCAACTTAATACTAGGCTTTGGCTCCCCAATATTTTCCACTTTTATGTGGCTTGTGACCAATCATAAAGCACAAAATCTAACTAGAAAACACTGGTCCACTATAATACTATGACAACAAAATCATAGAATTAAAATACCAACAAGCTTCTTCTCAAATATATATATAGTTCTAACCTTATTTTTTGATATGAGCTACAATCAATATTTATTTTGTACATCACACATATACATAATCTTTCTCATAATATATGAGTTTTATCCTGTGAATACTCCACATGTTTGTAAAAGAGAGGATACATGTTAGATGCACAGCATACCTTTTGGTGGCCTTAGGGCCAAACTCAGTTGGGGGGGCACCCATTGCAGCTCAATACCGTTGGTCCATGAATCAAAGGAAGATCCGGGCTTCATATTCACCATTGAAGGATAAGCAGTGCACCCTATAGCCCTGATCCTAATCATGTGTGAAGTAAAGGGAGAATCTTTCAAGTAGTGGCAGCAAAGGGTATTCTTACACCCAATTATTCCCTCCTCCACATTGTTCTCAAACTGCCTACAAAAGCTGGTTGAAGAACTATTCAGAGCCCAGTAGTAAAGGGGTTCAGTGCAATTAAACAACATGACAGTGTTATGAGTTGATATATTGAAGGGCAAGTTCTCATCAAGCTTTAAACCTTCTGAACTGAAATCAGAAGAATAACATGTGCCTTTCTGTATTGGGGGTGGGCTTATAATGAGCTTATAAGCACTTTGATTAATACTGAGGATCTTGTAGTAAAACCCTCTAGTTGACAAGAACTCAAGAATGCCATTGTTGCAATAGACTTTATACCTAGGGTCTCCGCAGTTGTCATCAGTGCTAAGAGGGTATGGAACATCAATGCTGCCACATTTAGGGCAAGTATTGTATGCTTCTGACACATGGGTTACTAAAATGAGAAAAAGAAACATCATAACTACCCTCACTAAAGTGTCCATTGTTAGACTATAGGGAAAACACTTAGGGGAAGCAAGAAGTTCAAAGAGGAAAGTGTGTGTGTATATATATTAGATGGGTTCAAGTTACACATGGTGTAACTCTTATAAACATACACATTTTTACACAATAGATTTCTAAGAAATGTAACAGTTAAAAAACACCATTAAATGCTATTGTTTTCTACCTTATTACCTAATTAATACTCGTATTCTCTCTCTCTTTTTCTCTCTCTCCTTATTTATTGCTTTCTACCAAATAATATTTTCTTCAACACAATCTAACAACAAAAAAAAGAAAAAGAAAAAGAATCCTATTTTCATTGATTTTACAAAATTACCCAAAACAAGAGTCAGCAAATGACTTTCAACTTGCTCCTTAAAAATTAAATGCCTAAACTTTGCTTCTTATGTATTGTGTTTGTAGTTCTCTCTCACTCATTCCATAATCACTCATTCACTTTTTCTTTACATCTAATCTATAGTTTGTTCTTATTCGTTTTTATATCTATAGTACCAGTTCATATTCGTTATATATATATATATATATATATATATATATATGTATGTATGTATGTATGTATGTATGTATGTAGAAATTCACAAACCTCATTCCTACGTAAACCTTTGGGGGACCATTAAAATATAAAAATATCAAATAGGACGCCATTGAAACCCATAAATCTAGAAACCAAAAGGAAGTACATTAATTACCACCTATCCTATGAGTAGTAAGAAGTGTGCCCCTCCATCAGCTTTTATTGGAGAGACCAAATAGCTGCATTGAATATATAACTCCCCCACTCATAGAGATCATAAAATAATTACCAAGTTCAACGTGACGTTTGAAGCAAACAAGTTAGCTGTTCTACTCACTTACGCACAGTCCCTTATGTATTGTATCTTAAGTTCTTAATTAAATTTAATCATGTGTTTACATTGGTCAATAAATCATATAATTGAATTTATTCATCATAGAAAAAAATAAAACATTACTTGCACTATATTGGCCAACAATTTTATACTAGCGCATACAACCATGATGAGTAGAGTCGGTGAATACAAAACTAGATGTGCTCTACCTGTCATTTAACTAGAGCCAATGATAAGTAGACAGACATGATTATGGAAAAAGAAAGGAGATGTTTAAAGTAAGAACAATCCTTTACATGTTAAAAAAAAAGTCTTAATATTTGGGCCAACACGAAGTGTCACAGAATCAACAAGGTCAAAAAAATGGTGTCCAACATCTTTAAGGTCACCACAAAATGGACCATGATTTCTATTTCAACCCCTTATGAAACTTGAAACAGAAATATGATTGGGACAGGATATCAAATGAAATCCCACCTTATAAAAGTCTTGACCAAAATTTATGAAAGAGGATGAATAAGCTAGTACGAAAGTGCTCTAAGAAAGAGAAATAAGAAAGTTGACCAATCAGTCCCCACCACAGTCAATGGCTATCAAATGACATATGTAAAAAAAGTGGGATTTAAGATAACATGAGAATATGAGATCCTAATCCCACTTTCTTTGTATAGAGTTTTTAGTTGCCTCCCCCATTTCTTAAAGTGGTCTGCATCATATAATATGCTCCGCTCTTTACTCTTTGGGAAGAAAGCTCAGAATTCTATAAACAAATCAACAAATAAGCTTTCTGCTGTTGGGGTTGTGGAGGAGTTGTTTGAAGAGGGTTCTGCAATGCTTGCAGAATGGTACATTTTTTAGTGGCCATTGCCTAACATTTTTTAGTGGCCATCATTGTTATAAATTTCTCTATTATGAAATAGTTCATAGAGCTGGATATTGGCTGCTGCTGTTGTACCAAATATATATATTACGCTGGACCTATTAAGTAGAGAGACGGTATTTTATATCAATAGGATATATAACATCCCACTTGCATAGGGGTAGATCCCACACAAGTGGGGTCCACTCTAATGTGAGTGGGGTGTTGTATATTCCCATGGTACAGGGGTAATAAATTGTCTTAACAATATTGGGCTGTTAGCTAAAGGTCCAATGAATTATAGAGAAGGCCCAATAGAGAAAAGAGGTCCACTTAGACCAGGCCCACCGAGCCAAGATTCATACCAAGGAACTTAATTTGGACCAACTGTACTCGTCGAGGATAATTTCACTCGAATTGGCTTGCCGAGGATAACTTCTCCAAGGCATATGTGTGAGAGACCACACCTCCGACCCGTTTTATGGAGTGATGGGCTAAACTCACGTGAATGGGTGGAGTCGTGTTATTGCTTCTCAAAATGGAGGTTTAACTAGTTATATTTTCCCCTTTAGATTAAGGGTTTTATAATGGAGTCGCCACTTATTCAATTATTGGGATAAATAAAAAAACCAAAATTGAAAAATTCCTCATTTTATTATTTTTCAATTGAATTTATATTGATCATGGGAAACTTACATGGCTTTGGTCCTAGATACAATCTAAGATAAAGTACATAGCTTTATTTCCTAATTACAATCTAAAAATTGAAAATTACAAGGATAAACATTGGTCTATCAACCCTTGATCTAAATTTGGTGGCTATATTACAAGGTGGGAGGGTGTTAGACACCCACCTTGCCTGGTGAAACCGATCTTCTAGACTATGGTGACCAACATTCATATCACATCATCCAATATGTTATCAATCAATTTGCATGTTAAATTTAAAGTGTGTGCATGTGATAAACCCTAATTCAATATATTAAGCATTGCATTTGAATTTGAAAAATAAATTCTAGAGAATGTGTGGATGGTGATATCCTATATTCAAGAATTTGAAAGAATTATTAAACAAACATGTTTTTTCATATTTTTGATGTGGATTTAAAATTAAAACTAGTGTTATGCATAAACATGTGATGAAAAACCAAGAACATGTGAAGAACTTGTAAGAACAATTAAGAACATTTAAACATATTCAAGGAAATTTAAATGATTACTATCATGCTTTAATCTTAAACTCTCATCATGGCAACACAAAAAATAATTAGGGAAATAGATTATACCTTCATGCAAGATCTATATGGTGAAGGAGAAGACTTTTGAGGGAGGTCCTAAGGGTGAAGGAAAAGAAGAGTTAGGAGAAGAAATGTAAGTCTCACTCAATACCTTGAGTATCAAGAAGACTAAGATATGATAAGACCACTCAACTTCCTAGAACTTAAGAGAGGAGAAGAGAGGGAGTTTTTTTGTGTCTTGGAATGAAGGAGAGGGGGGGGGGGGTTTATATAGTAGTGGCAGAGGACATATGAATGGAAGACCATTAATGAGGGTTGACAAAGAATCATGAACTTAGATCTCATTTTAGCCTTGGGGGAAATCTGGAGTATTAAATGTAGAGATTAGTAAGAGTAAGTAGCAAGCCAAAATTCGGTTTTCCAGTAGTTGCTGTAATAGCCTGTAGAGCTAACTTCGAAAAATCATATCTAACTCAATTTTGATTGCAATTGTCTCGTTCTTGTGCTCAAATTGAATCCCCAGGTGTCTAGTTTTTGGGAAAATTAACTTCATTTACAGATTCAAAATATTCTGAGAGAAATCGATGAAATAGTGAGCAGAGATCATTTGTTAGAAAATGGTTTCAGCATAATTAACATTAATAGGTCCCAAATTAGTTTCCAATTAACATTAATATGCTCCAATCACTCTCATTTCATACCTAATTAGTTCTAAATTTATCATATTTAAAAGATAATTGCACAAACTACTCATTGAATGATTAATGTTTAACTATCTAGTTAAGTGGTGTGTGCAACCCTACCATAAAATGTAGTCCTAACCAATCAAATTATGACACATCATTGATCTCAAATTGATTATACATATAACCAATTGAAATCAATTGTTCATAATCACATATGGTCGGACTCAATTTGTGATAGTGCATCTCAGTCATTAAAACTTGATTTGATGATAACTTTCAATCTGGTGGTCTAATTAGGGCTTATGACCAGTCGATTTGATCGTTATAACATCAAGATCATTTTGGTAAAATGAGATTAATGATCTAATGAATAGAATCAAGATGCATATTTTCAAGGTAAAATTACCCTTTTACCCTCTAGGTGAGGTTAAATACGGGTTGCAAAATGAGGTGTCAACAATGTGATCGAAAAATCACCATACCTAGAAATACTTCCCCAACCAAGCCCATTCAGGAGCAACTACATTGGTGGTATTAGAAAGGGACAATAGGGGTCCGCACATTGATTGCTAATGTGAGTAGCCAAAGCAACAAACTAGACACATATCTCCACTATGATTCTAAAAAGGTGATGGGACACCTGACACATATCTCCATTACAAGCCCACTACTTACACATATGTAAATAGGGAAAGATGACATATAACAAGGGGTTCTAGAAAAACAAGTGAGAGAGAATAGAGAAAACTTGAGTTTTCCTTATAGGGTGCGTAAGCTAGAGGAACTAGGCCATCTCAGACGGCCTTGTAGCTTAGCTTGCATGTGTGTTTCATGCATTTTTTCTTCCTCTACCATCTCATTTCAAGGTCCATTCTCTTTGGATCTCTCATTGTGAGCTTTTCTTTTCCGTTCCCATATTTACAAAAAAGTTGTGACACACATCAAGCCCAATCCAAGCTGGTTTGACTCCCACAATACAAAATAAAATTTTGATAAGTAGATGGCCATATGTAAATTTTCTCCCATACTTAATGTGTAGATATCACATTACTTAATAGACATTTTTTTTCCCAAATCTAGGCCAAATGATTTCTTCCTGATTATTCTATCTTATTCTTGAATGATGTGGCTCTGCTTGTTTGAAATATTTAACTAGGGGGTTCTTCAGTTTTCTCATTTTGATTGTAGTCCTTAGTTCATCTTCTATATGAAAATGTATGTAGGTTGGGTAAGGATTTTCTTGCAAACACAAATTTTGAGCTTTTCTAGTGGGCAGTTTGCCAAGTTGATCAAGCCCCCACTAATGGATTATTAGTAAATTCAGGGCCTTTCTTCTCTCCAGCATCGAAACCATGGGAAGGCCCCTTCCTTTGTGCTAACTATTAGAAGAAGAAAGATGCCATGGAAGAAAAAAGGGCGAGCAAACCTACAGTGATCTCATAGTAATTTGTTTGGCAGCGTGAGCATATTTGGTTTTCCACTTTAAAACTCGAGTTCTACATGTAACTGGAGTTTATAGAAATCGAGTTCAATTAGTGAAGTGCCACGGTGGCACCGGTGATGTGGATTCTAGAAATAAAAAATGCCACTAGGAACTCGAGTTATGTGTAAGGTGAACTCGATTTAAATGACATCGAATTTTGTGTAAATATTTAAAAAGAACATTATCAAACTCGAGTGTCTGTGAATCGCGTTATGAGTAAATTTTTAGAAAGAACGTTATGGAACTAGTCATCTCCCTTTTAGTCACTCTCCCCCCTCCCATCAGTACGGGTTTCTGAGCTACATTTTTGCCTGCTCACCATTGAAATCAAATCCATCTCTCTCTACCTCTCATCTCACCGAAAACCAAAATCCCACTATAGTCACTTAGTCCGTCTCTTCCTTGATCCATCTGATTTAACACCGAAAGGTATGATTCTTAAGTGTAGTGGGTTTCATTTAATTTTATTTGTTAACATTGATGCTAATATGAAGTTGATGATAAAATAAACCATTGACATTGTAGTATTGTTGAAAAACAAAATTTTCAGTTAATTTGGGTGTATTTTATTAAAATTTGGATGTATATGGTTGAAAAATAATTTTTCATATTACTTAGTAACAAATTTTTTATTTAAATAATTATAATTATAATTTGTATGTCTATAACTTGACGTTATGTTGCAGCAGTTTAAATGTATATGGTTATAGTGAAGTTAGTTCAGCATGTTGTTGTGTTAAGCGACACTAGTTATGTTAAATTGGGAAATGAACAATTATGCAAACTAATTACGTGAGATGGAACTTTTACTATTGTTAGATTTTATTCAATATTTGGAATTTAATGGATTCAACATCATAGATAATCAATAGATAAGGTTTGATAACATTAAAAATTAACCCAACAAGACAAAAATATCTAAGTTCTCCTAAAATTCCTTGTGCAAATGACAATGCATAAGAACCTTTGAAAATGTTTAGTGGTAGCTAGCCCTACTGCTTAAGTTACAAAAGTTTAGCTTACATAATCACCTTTCGTTACGTGTTAACAACAACGTCTTAATTTTGTAGGTAGAAACTTTTGAAAATCGTCGTTGCTTGAATATGAAAAGTCTAAAATATCTTTGTCATCATCTAAGTTTGTAATTTCGTTAATGGACTTGATGGCTCGCTTTTGTGCCTTTCCTTTAAAATGTTTAATAGACTTTTGGATTGCATGGAAATGGTCTAGTCGCCTTTGCATTTGATTGTTCTCTCTTTCAAGGTGTGTAAGTACCTTTTTTGATTCCTACCTAGGTAACTCCGCTAAACGTGCTTTTGGAACTCTTAACCCATGCCATTTACAATACACCTCCAAC
Organism: Castanea sativa; assembly: GCF_040712315.1. Lineage (NCBI taxonomy): Eukaryota > Viridiplantae > Streptophyta > Magnoliopsida > Fagales > Fagaceae > Castanea > Castanea sativa. The sequence goes on along the minus strand of NC_134015.1, from coordinate 5,499,083 downwards.
TTACACTATTTCACGTATAGCTTTGACCATGGTTGTTTTTTTGTGGTGGCTTCTATGGTGGTGTTATCTACACCTAGTTGTCTAGGTTTGCCCACCATGATGTATCCGACACTACCAAGTCTATTGTACGTGTATATTGTGGCATTAACAAAATCTTTCTTCTTTCCAACCCATGTTATCGTCAGCCCATAGTAGTTGGTGTATGTCTGTAGTCATGGCTCTGTTAAATTTTTTGATAATGCATGAAGAACTAGATCCAAAATTTATTCTCACTACATGATGTGATTTTAAAGCGTTGGAACACATTTCTACTTCAACCTAATTGCTGGTGGGTTTGAAAGAAACCGTTGAAATGTTTGACGAATTATTACCACATCTTATGGTCATTAGCGCCAAAGTGTTTGTGTGGTCATGTCAATGGAGGCTGGTAAACAATAGTTTTTCTGACCCCTCCCTCCCCCCCTCCCCCCATTTGCAAAATGTTACATTGACTGTTTACGTTGAGTGCAGTAGTTATGAGATGTGACAGGATTGTCATGTTTATCAATAACAACAAATTTTATTGAAGTCTGAACTTTGTCATATTATGTCATGTCACGTGAACATTTAATTCAATTGTCATGTCACACTATGCATCATACTTTAACAGAGACCCATTTATGATGTTTTTATTTAGTGGAATGCATAGGTCATAAGCATGCACCCGTCATCTATCCACACTATTACACGTAAATAATTGAGTTTTTTTTTACCACATGTTCATGTCAGTATTTAATGGAATAAATGTGCTATTACCTTTATTTAAATTTGTGAAGCTTTTTATTATGAATATTTATATTATAGACCAGATTATGCAACTTTGTCTAGATAGATGGTATTTGGTGGAATTGTACGGTATGCAAGCTTTAATGTTGTACTATTAACAGTGTACGTAGATTTACATTATTTACGAACTATTGCAATTGATATGTCATTGCAGGAAAATGTCACTTGATTATTCAATTTACAAGCCCAATGAAGTATTCAAAGCAATGAGTCGTCATTAGGTACTGGAAAATGAGTTTAATTATCTGATTGATCCCAATCTATGAAACAGTAGAGGAATTCACAACATAATGAGGTAGGAGTAGGCTTGGTTTGTTCAACAATAAGAAATATTTCACGAAGAGTTAGTTGGTTATCAGTTGTCACTTGTTAGTGCCTCATCAACTTGCAACTCAAATGCCAATGTACACTATAGATGGACTTCATAGGGCATTAAAAGGTATCAGAGATGAAAACAATCAAATGAAGATATGCCTAAATTGATATTGGACCCAGGTTGAGACTTGTGAATTAGTTGAGTTGCAGTTATACGACCAAGCAAGCTACATGCAATTACTTCTTGTAGATGATATTCACCAGTCAGAGGTGGAGATGTCAGATGAAGAGTAATTATGAGATAAAGTATGGCCACAATTGCTATGTTGTATTTTTATATTTATGATGAACTATTATTCTATTAGAACTATATATGTCACTATTGTATCCATTTAAGGGGACAATGTAAACGTTATTATGTTTGGAACAAATATGCATAATATTATTATTATTATTATTATTATTATTATTATCTTCTTATAGTATTAATTTGTAACAAATATTTAGGAATTACTAATATCGTTGATGACACGTTAAACACTAGATACCACATCATTAGATGCATTACATATGAACGAAAAAACTTCATATTTGTGATTTTGTAAAATGCATGTACGACATATTAAACATTAACAATAAGGCCATTAACTCACACATAATAGAAATTAGAAAATTAACACAAATGATATTAACATAAGGTTACACATAACATAAGATAGTGAGTTAACAAAAAAAAAAAACTTAAACATTACACAAGTTGCACACTCCACATAAGTAAAGCTAAACATTACATAAGATGCACACTTAACATAGATGGTGCAAAATGAAATTGACATAATGACATGTCAACAGCTCCTTCATTCTGATAGGTACGAACGACTCATTCATTTTGATAGGTATGATTCGTAGTTTAAGATGTTGTTTTGCTCACGAGGTGTGAGTTGCGTCTTGGTGGCTGTTGCGAGCTCTTCTACAAGCTGCAACATGTAATATCTGGACCTATGGAGCAACATCAAGTTGTTCTTGCATATTCAGTAGACTACACGTTCATTCGTCGACATTGCGCCTCAGCTTGGTAAGTGAGATACAGTCCACCAAAGGTGCTCCGAGAAATATGACATCATTGTGCAGAGCATTTGACTTGTTAATGCAAAACTTTCACTCACGCCTCAGTCCGGCATAGTATTCTCTTACATTAGAATTCCTCTCCTTTGCATAGTTATTAGGAAAACAGGGTAGTAGCCAATTGCACATTAGCATTGTAAGGTGTGAATGGCAATATGGTTTACGAGTGAGTGCGTTGCAGTGTGTTATGAGTGAGTGAGGGGTAGTCTATAGGGCTGTCTGTAAACCTGCGCCCACCCACCGCCACCGACTGAACCCGACTCACCGCTAATCGAACCAACTTCTCTGGTGGTCGGCAACGGATTTATTTTTCCAAAAATCGAGAGTGGCGGGTCAGATGTCGGTTCTTCTCCTCTCAAATCTGAGCAACCCAAACCAACCAACCCATATGTTTTTCCAGCAAGATGTGGTAGATTTGGCTAGATTTGGGTTATTTTTTGGTTAGATCTTGGCTAGATTCGGCGAGATTTCGCCAGATCTAGCCGAGATCTTGCTGAAAATGACCGAGATCTTGCTAGATTTGGCGAGATCTCACAGAATTTTGACATTTTTTCACCTTTGTTTCACGGGATTTCAACCGGTTTTCAACTTTTTCTAACTAGATTCTCACTATTTTCCAGATCTTTGACCTCGACTAATCCCCCTGACATCTATTGAAGCTTCGACCTACCAGATCCGATCATCCTCTCGGTCGGCAGCAGGTTGGTGGTTGTTCCACTTGATTTGGTCGGGTTGGACGTGGGTTGAGCCCAAACCCAATCCGAATTGACCTATGGATAGGCCTAGAAGTGTGGTTTGTGGAGATGACCTGCATATACATATATATAGGATTAAAACCATTAGTAATAGAAGGGCAATGTATTATCATCACGTTTATCCCATCAAGTTCATAGTAATTGGTTGTTTGTCTCTATCTATTAAAGTTGGATAGTAAAAATGTCTTTGTCATCATTTTGGTTCATTTGGATGTGTTGAATTGGCTGGATATGACGATCCAGAAGGCTAGTACAACAATATGTATAGTTGATTTGCCATTACGCATCAAACTGGCTATTGCAAGAGTTTGTATAATTATCTACGTGCATATGAATAGGTTTGATGTAACACAACAAGCATGCTAGTATATTATAGTTACTTGTGGGTGTCTGGTTGTGTCCAACAATACAAACGCATGCGCAATGATCCATGTGCATTTGATTAATACCTAGCGCTATATATGTTCGATGTATCTCGTCATTGATGCTTGTACACTTCCTTGACATATTCAGATTGTGCATTTTAATGGTTTGTACTCTTGTAGTTGTTGTCTTCATCTAAACAGTTTGGAGTTTAATGATTTTTTAAAGTGTATATAATTACATGTAAGTATTTTCATGTCTAGAGATTTTGTTCATCATCAAACCTAACATTTGCTAAACTTTTTACTTGTTTAAAACATGTAAATATTGTTTTCTTATGCTTATCCCTACACGATCTTTGTATATTTTTCTTATTTAACTAGTGGTATATTGCCATTGTAGAGGCGTGTATGACACCCTTATGAAAGCTGCTGAATTAAGAAATGAAACTTGCATCTTTTCTTAAAATGTAACAGCAACAAGCCCCCGTAAGAGTAAAAATATTTTGTACTTCTACCCCTTGTTGTCTATTTTATGGTTAACTCTAACAAAATTTAGTGTTAAAAAGCTAATCTACCCCTTAGTTGTATGTTTATGAAAGATGGCTGCATTAGTTTTTCAATGTTAAATTCCGTCAGACTTAACACCAAATAGACAGCATGGGAAACACTCTAACTTGAAATAGAGTTATGACTTTGGGAGGTCAAATGTGAAATTTGATAGTTTCATATTTTAAGTATAATTGGTGTAATATTTTAGGATGGAAAATTGTCATTTTCCATCGAATAAAATAAAATCATACCTTGTACCACCAAGATGGCCAATAAATAATTTAGCCAAAAATATGATTCAAACTGGCACATACCATTTTGTCAAAAGAAATTAAAAAAAAAAAAAAAAAAACTCAAACATACCTTTGCCACAACCTAACTTTAAAAGCTTTTAACACTAAACAAAAAATTATAAGTATCAACCTCAAACCAAGTGCTCACGTGCATGCATGCTTAGAGGCTCTCTTTTTTATTTATTTAAATGTAAAAGTTAATAATTTTCAATTATCATAATTCGAGGTTGATGCATTTTTCAGTCACAACAATACTTAGAGGTATTACGAGATTTTTGTGTTTGTAGATGAAATAAGTTTTTGGAATATATGCTTAGAGGCTAGTTTAGAGTTGATGTATCCAAATATTTTCAACGGCAGCATAAAAATGAAAAGGTCCATGCATGATCTAGTGGTTAAATAAGAGAGTCCAAAGAAGGTGTAAATTTAGATGAAAAGTTTTATATGGTTTAAAATCATGAGACACTACCGCGCATCTTTAGTGCGGTGATCACTTAACAAGTATAAGTGTTTGTAGAGTGCAATGCGTAAGGGCTGGGGTTCAAATCTTCAAGAGAGAGTTTCAATCATATATTAGGCTAAAGTAGAATTTTTATCTTGTATAAAAAAAAAAATCATGAAACACAGTACTTAAAATTTTTGTGGGAATATCCATAAAATAAAATAAAAATTCTTGTGCAAATGTCCAATACCAAAAAAAATTCCAAATATACTCCCCATTTTCAGCATAAAAAAATAAAAATATTCCGATATTTTTCTTTTTCTTTTGCACTCACTCATTCACCTAGTTTTGACGACCACACCTCGTTAGAATTCCAACCGTTTATTTGGCTCAATTGATGCATGGAAGAGTTTGTAGTTTAAAGCTTTAGGTTCTAACGAAGGGTTAGTGCAAATTTTAAATTAAGATGAGATGTACTTGATCATAATATGTGGATGTTATTTTCTGACACAGAAAAAAACTCATTCTTAAAAGATAATTGGTTTTCTAAAAGCTTATGAATTAGTCTTAAAAGTCATATTATTTTTAAAATTAAATATATTACTCTGAAAATTACTTTTGTAGCGGTAGCTCTCAACATTTAGCTCATGAGATCATATGTTAAGTCATCATTCATCAAAATTCCAACATGCATTTCAAGTTTTAATTACATGAAATCATGAAAAAAAAAATTAAATCAAATTTGGATTTTTCTTTGATTAATATCATTGAGTACATGTCATCTATGGTAGATATGTTAGCTTTCTTAGCAAAAATATGAGAGTATTTCACATGGAACGATGAGTAATTGGTTAGATGATTGAATTTCCTGATTTAATATATATAATAATTAAAGAGAATAACATTAAACATAAACAGTTTTAGAACAAAAGAGCTTGGCTTTGTGAAAAGCCAGCAGGTTAACCACTACAGGCGGTGGAAAGTCATACAAAATAATATTATTAGTTTACGATGAGATCTCTGTTTCGCTAATGTATCAACACATTGGTTTGCTTCTTTAAACACATGATATAGTCATTTGCACTCGATTCAGAGGAGTAAATTCCTGTAGTGACAGAGTAAGGGCTCCATCATGGAATTAGTAGAATTTTTACTGGTCATCAGCAAACTTATTAAGCATTACGTTGACATGCGAATGGTTTAGCTGTAAGCCAGTAACTATTCAATATACTTATGAAAAATTAATCATAACGTTGCCGAGGTTGAATAGATTTTGAGTTTGATAAATGCAATATTCCTCTTTATTATTGCTGAATATTATTTATTATAGGGAAAGCATTTTTTAACAAAAAGTTAATTGAAAAGAGAAGTGCTACGTCCACAACATTTTTACAACATTTTCACAACAAATCATAGGTGGTTAGTTATTATTGGTTCAAATTTGAACTTAACACTAAGATTACTTTTTTGCCCTAACAATAACAACCAGTAACAACCTGCCACTTAAGATTTGCTGTAAAAATGTTGTAAAAATGTTATGGACATATCATTTCTGTAATTGAAAATGACTGGAATAACAGGAAATAAAAGTACACTCGCAGAACTCTTGGGAGAGTGGAAAGGAATTTAGAGGGGAAACACTTTACCAATGGTTTAACTTGAAAATTGCTCCATTTCAGCACTTATGTTACATATTTTGTTGACATGGTTATTTTTTTTTTGGAATCAATTTGTAAACTTTAGAAATCCTTTCTGTAACCCCAAGTAACATTAGAGGGAAAATTAAGGAAACTATTCCTGCATGTTCGCTCTTGAAAGCAATCAAATTTGTTCATTATTTATTTATTTAATTATGTATTTATCTTTGGCGCATGGCATTAGTAAAATGTTTTCACATCAAACAAAATTTCTTGCCAACTCAATGGGGATTTGCCCTTCACAACGATTAAGAATAAAATTGATTTTATTTTGCCAGTTTTATCTTTTAAAAGATAATTACCATATGCTATTAATTCCATAGTTTGAACCATTTCTCCTTTAAATCCTCAAGCACAAAGTGCATGGGGAGGTATTAATTCAGCTAAAAAGCCCTTTCCTCCCTAAACCCTCAAGTATTTTATTTTGCTAGACGATAGATAATATTGAAATAGTTAATTGTATAAAAAGGATATTGAAGCTATGACAAATATAGTAGACAAAACTATACTTATGCAAAGGGTAATGGTTATCACACAATTACAATTGCACACTCATAGTATACACATTATCACGTGAGCTAAAATCGTGTTTTGGAAACATGATTTTTAGTTAAAATTGTGAAATCACTATTGCAAACTCATCGTACACACACTAACATGTGGGTTAAAATCGTGTTTTGAAACTCGATTTTAGCTAAAATTGTGAAATCATGTTTTCAAAATTAAAATGATTCACTACTTCATAATTTTAACTAAAATAGTGTTTTCAAAACATGATTTTAAAGAATGTGTCTCCGAAATGTATAACAAGATTTTCTCTTATACAAATATAATGCTGCATACAAAGATTTTAAAAACCCAATTCCTTTTAGCCCATCTGTCAAATGATAATAGTGATAAATTCTAGAGAGTTAACCCCATGCATTGTTGGGAGTGATTCAGCTCATCGATCATCTAATGTACACTGTGATATTATAAGTAAAAAGGACACGACGAGTTATGAAGGAAATAGTAATTTATTTGACTACCAACATTAAAAAAAGCCAAACAAGAAGACCCATACTATAGAGAGCAAGCCTAAAGAAGCAATAGGTCCACGTGAAAGAGACACAATAGGTAACACATCAAACACTACATAATTGCAAAAGCCAACGTAATACTAGGTTTTTGGCTCCCCAATTTCCCACTTTTAGGGAGCTTGTGATCAATCATGAAGCACAAAATCTAACTAGAATACACTGGTCCGCTAATACTATGACAGCAAAAGCATAGACTTGAAATACCAACAGCCTTATTTTTTGACACACTTCTTACTATGTTTAGTAGGTAGGTGACGATCAACAATTTTACCATGCATCTCACGTATACATAATTTCTCATAATATGTGAATTTCATGTTGTGAAGATCCCACATGTATGTAAGAGAGATGATATATATGTCTGATGCACAGCATACCTTCTCGAGGCCTTATAGCCAAACTCAATTGGGGGGCACCCATTGCAGCTCAATACCATAGGTCCATGAATCAAAGGAAGATCCAGGCTTCATATTCACCATCGAAGTATAAGCAGTGCACCCTACAGCCCGGATCCTAATCATATGTGAAGTCATGGCAGAATCTTTCAAGTAATGGCAGCAAAGGGTATTCTTACACCCAATTCCCTCCTCCACATTGTCCTCAAACTGCCTACAAAAGCTGGTTGAAGAACAATTCAGGGGTGACAAAAGTATGTGGTCAGAACAATTAAACAACATGACAGTGTTATGAGTTGATATGTTGAAGGGCAAGTTCTCATCAAGCTTTAACCCTTCTGAACTGAAATCAGAAGAATAACATGTGCCTTTCTGTATTGGGGGTGGGCTTATAATGAGCTTATAAGCACTTGGATTAATACTGAGGATCTTGTAGGAAAACCCTGCAGCTGACAAGAACTCAAGAATGCCATTGGTGCAGTAGACTTTATACCTAGGGTCTCCACAGTTGTCATCAGTGCTAAGAGGGTATGGAACATCAATGCTGCCACAGGTAGGGCAAGTATTGTATGCTTCTGACACATGGGTTCCTAAAATGAGAAAAAGAAACACCATAACCATCCTCACTAAAGTGTTCATTGTCAAGACTATAGGGAAAACACTTAAGGGAAGCAAGAAGTTCAAAGAGGAAAGTGTCTATGTATAGAAATTCACAAAGGGCAGTCGTAAGTAAACCTTTGGGGGACCATTAAAATATAAAAATATCAAATAGTACACTATTGAAACCCATAAATCTTGAAATCCAAAGGAAGTGCATTACCACCTGTCCTATGAGTGGTAAGACGCGTGCCCCTCCTTTAGCTTTTATTGGAGAGACTAAGAGCTGCATTGAATATACAACTCCCCCACTTGTAGAGATGATAAAATAATTACCAAGTTCAATGTGACGTTTGAAGCAAACAAGTTAGCTGTTCTACTCATTTACGCACAATTCCTTAGTATTGTATCTCTAAGTACACAATAAAATTTAATCATGTGTTCACATTGATTAATAAATCACATAGTTGAATTTATTCATTCTTGAAAAAAATAATACATTGCTTGCACTGTGTTGGTCAATTCAACCACATAATTGAATTTGATTGAAGAACCTAAGATACAACATCATTGTATCTTTAAGTTCTCAATTAAATTTAATCATATGTCTACATTGGTTAATAAATCAAATAGTTGAATTTATTCATTCTTAGAAAAAATAATACATTACTTGTACTATATTGGTCAATATAACCACATAATTGAATTTGATTGAATAACCTAACATACAACTTCTAAAGAAAATTTTTGCCTACAATTTTATACTAGCCCATACAACAATGATGTATAGAGTCGGTGAATACAAAACTAGATATGCTGTACCTGCCATTTAACTAGAGCCAATGATAAGTCGACAGACATGACTATGGAAAAAGAAAGGAGATGTTTAAAATAAGAACAATCCTTTTACAGGTTAAAAAAGACTTATCATTTGGGCCAACACAAGAGTCACATAATCAACAAGGTAAAAAAAAATGGTGTCCAACATCTTTAAGGTCACCACTAAATGGACCATGATTTCTACTTCAACCCCTTATGAAACCTGAAACAGAAATATCATTGGGACAGGATACCAAATGATATACCTTATAATAGTCTTGATCAAAATTTATGAAAGAGGATGACTAAGCTAGTACAAAAGTGCTCTAAGAAAGAGAACTAAGAAAGTTGGCCAATCAGTCCCCACCACAGTTAATGGCTATCAGATGACACATGTAAAAAAAAAAGTGGGATTTAAGATAACATGATAATATGAGATCCCAATCCCACTTTCCTTGTATAGAGTTTTTAGTTGCCTCCCCATTTCTTAAAGTGGTCTGCATCATATAATATGCTCCGCTCTCTACTCTTTGGGAAGAAAGCTCAGAATTTTATAAACAAATTAACAAATAAGCTTTCTGCTGTTGAGGTTGTGGAGGAGTTGTTTGAAGAGGGTTCTGCAATGCTTGCAGAAAGTTACATTTTTAGTGGCCATTGCCTAACATTATTAGGCTATGCTACTTTCGTAGTTTTAAACTTCTCTGTTATGAAACAGTTCATAGAGCGGGATATTGGCTGCTGCTGTTGTACCAAATATTAATTTTCTCTAGGAAATCGTTAAGTAGGGAAAAATCTTGTATGAGCCCGTCTCACGAAATGCTTTCTTTTTAAGTAAAGAGATGGTAATTTTCATCAACAAAATATAGGGTCTATCCCACACTTGTGGGGCCCACTCCAATGTGAGTAGAGAGTTTTATATTCCCATGCGGGGTAATAAATTGTCCTACTAATATTAGGCCATTAGCTAAAGGCCCAATGAAAAATGGGGAAGGCCCGAAAGAGAAAAGAGGCCCACTCAGGCTAGTCCCATTGAGTCAATAGTCATGCCAAAGAGCTTAGTTCAGACCAACTGCACTCGCTGAGAATAGTTTCACTCAAATTGGCTTACGGAGGATAACTGAGGCATGTAACTGAAAACACACAATACTTGAAAATACGGCACTAGGACCCGAGCCGAACACGCTCCTCAAAGAAATGATAGAAATCACAAGCAGTAACTACAGTGGTAGTATTAGAAGGGGAAAACAGTGGTCTACACATTGATTATAAAGGTGACGAGCCAAAGCAGTGAACTAGACACATATCCCCACTGTGATTCTAAAAATGTGATAGGACACCTAACAAAGCAAGGCCACCATCATTACAAGCCCACTACTTACACTAATATAAATAGGGAAAGATGACACATAATAAGGGTTCTCGAAAAAATGAGGGAGAGAGAACAACAGAGAAAACTTGAGTTTTCTCCATTGCTAAATGCGTAAGCCAAAGGAACTAGGCCATCATGCACTTTTTCTTTCTCTACCATCTCATTTCAAGGTCCATTCTCTTTCAAGCTCTCACTGAGCTATTCTTTTATGTTCCCATGTATACAAATAAGTTGTGACACACAACAAGCCCAATCAGGGAGAAAATATCTCATGCATTAGATATATGCTAGAAGTGTGCACAGTGCGGTCAGTGCAATTTTTAGGCAAAGTTTCCACCACATCGTAGGGGTCAGTTACTACTTTAGTACCTCTGCTCACCATCGTCAAAGGTTAGTTCTCCGGCCTCCATTGGTGAGGTTTTTGAGCACCAGTGCAACTCGGTTCAATTGGTCTTTCTAACCTAAACCCACAGATCAAAACCCATATACCCACAAATCGAAACTCATATCTTCACAACCAAAAATTGAAAACCCACATCCACAAATCTAAAATTCCGCAAAAAGAATCAAAAGTTCAAAACCACAAAAGAAGAGAGTATGGAGCTAATAAAGGAAAAGGAACTGATCTAAGTGCATTCAAAGTCTATATAGTGACCAAGATCCAAGGGGTGGTGGCACCTAATTGAGAGAGAGATAGCGATTGCTAGGATTTAGGTCTGTGAGAGAGATCGTTTGCTGAGTTTGACTGTGAGAAAGCATTTGTTGTTCCCCTGATGGGTTTTATGTTTTATGTTTTGTGTGAGGGAGAGATAGATTGCTAAGCTAATGAACTAAGGCTGAAGACTAAGGCCCCAAGCGCAACCCAAATCAAAAGGAGAAGTTTGAGATAATAGCCGTATGGACCTAACTTATAATCCAAAAAGCAGAAGCCTATGTAGCAAAGTGGTACACCAACCCATAAGCACCAAAATCCTAGCCTCAACACCCTTACTATTATTTCATTCCTTATCTCTTCCGCCACTTATGCTCAAGGTCTGAGCTTTGTCAATTTATCTCATTAAAAAAAATCTACACTTTGTAACTCAACTCTCTCATTAGTTTGTACGTGTTTGAGAAATATATATATAGGTGCGGCTTGGTTCGGTTAGCATCGGAATACAACATCTATCTCTGATGAGCATATCAAACGGACGACAAAATTATCCATCTTCTCCGATTGCTAGCTTCAGTTCAGTTGGTCGGCCTATGAAGTGGTGCGATTCAATCAGTTTTGGGACAAAGGATCAGTGCAGTTCGATGCTTGCACAACCTTAATATGCACCATCCCTCCTACATATATATGTGTGTGTATTACACACAATGTGAGATTCACATATCATGAAAGAGATTATGTACATACAAAATAGGAGAGATAATTATTGATTGTTTACAAATGTTAAATACCTTAAATATTATGTGGAGTATAATACCATGAATTCTTTTTATTTTTTTTGACATGATTGACCTGGTGAGGATGCTTTGTAAATTGAAATCATGATCGCTTGAGGATTGAAGTCACATATAATTGTTGGCCTTGATATTCTATTTCAACAAAGCTCAAAATCCTAGTGGTTCAAAGAAGATAAATGAAACCATATTATAAGTGTTAGGGTCATTTTGTCGTCTCGCCATGCGTTGTGTTTATATGGACTTAGCTTTTGGACCCAGGTTTAAACTGGAGAGCCAGGCCTCCTACTCACATTAACACAAGGAGTGATGATGGCTAACGACATATCTTGGAAGCCATAATAAGCTCACAAACGAATGATTTAATTCCAAAACCCACTAACAACCATGATTTGCTCTAATAGACCATAAAGAGGACAATTTTGGAGAGAGAGAGAGAAAGATTAGTCTATTTCATAAGTGAATTCTTGAGTTAATGCTTCCATTTGCCATGCCTTTATAGAAAAAGAAATGTTAAAAATCATCTTTCAAAGGAGTAAGGATTGTTTTTAATTCCTAGATATTTTTTAAGGATATTGCAACCTTGAATAATAGGTTTCATGAGAGATTGAAACAATATGGATTGATGCCAATCGATCAACATATGTATAAAACTAGAGACCTCATGTGGGAGATTATGAAGTTCTGCCAAGTGGCACATTTCTTAAGACTCTCTCATTTAGGCTTCCATCTCATTAAAATTTGCATTTATGTCAAATTTTTAGTTCATTAAATGTGTTAATGGAGTAAATACACATATTATCTATAAGTGTGCACTAATTATATATATATATATATATATATATATATATATTTTTTTTTTTAAAATTTATATAAGAAAGCAAAAACCTTATGTGGGAGATATACAGTTCTGCTATGTGGCGCTTTGTTAGTAATTTTTCACTTAATTTTCCACCTCACATTCTTTACATATTTTAGATTATGATAAAATTCTATTAGTAGGATATTACTATTTTGATTTTCACTCATTTGGAATATGGGCTCTTCTACTTTATTTTGATTTAATTATTTTTTACTATTTTTTCCTCTCTCTCTTTTTTTTTTTTTTCCTTCCATCATTCCTTATTAAGTTCCATAGGTTTGATCCTGTAGAATCTAGCCCATTTTCTCATTGAGTGAAAGGTACGAAATAAATAAGATTTCTTTTTTATCACAAGTACTATGTGAAATCTTCAGTTTTTTCCTCTTTCTCTATCCCTATCTCGTAAGTACAATGTTTGAATCAATAGACAACATTTTCTTCTGTATCTGTATGAATAGATATTACATTCCAATTCCTTCCTAATACTTCCTAAGGAAAATCCCAAATTGGATCCCAAATTGACAGATTGGTGAGAGCTTATTCATGCAGTGGGTGTTTGGTTTACCACTATCATAATTCAATAACATAAATGTGACATTATAAATTTTCTAAGATATTTCCATAAGCCAATTAAATATTAACATGATATTACAAAAATTCTATACTAACTCCAATGAATTGAAGAAACAAAACCAAGATTAAACAAAAAATCAACTTCTTAGTTACACCACATAGTAACTAATTTCTAATTTATATGACCTTTACTCTATAATCTAAATTCTTCATTCCCTTAATTTAGTATTACATCATTAGTTAAACAAAAAAACCTCTTCATATTATCCCAACACTACTTCATGTTATTACTTAAAAATATTTTGAACATTCTACATAATCTTTTCACGTAGGAGCTTACAATATTATCCACGCATCATGCTGGCCCATTAATAATTTGGGTAAATTGGTAGGGCAAATCCTTCTTAGTTTGTTTCCCTGAAAGATTAACACCCTATGAAGTTACTAAATTCTAGGGATTGTGTTAGTACATTAATGGTGATGGGCAAGCATTTATCGTGGGTTGTATATTTGCTAAAAATCATGGGTGTTACAACAAAATTAAGCCAACTTCACTCTTCACCATGTGCTTGGCTTGCACATGCATCACCATTGGGCTCATGAGTCTTGCAAATGTTCCAAGCCTATTTACAACTTATTTCATTGAGCCCAAGGGTGTATGAAGAAAAACATATAAGCATAGGCCATATGGGAGGTAGAGAAAAATAAGAAAAGTGGGCCCAGGAACATTTGGATAGGAAATTTGCAGTACTGGGGCTCATATTTTTGTCAAAAAAATGGGCCCTACAAGAAGAAATGTCTAAATTCTAAAGCATTGTGTTTCTCTCTCTCTCTCTCTCTCTCTCTCTCTCATGCAAATGGTTTATAGTTATAACTATTTTTTTTAAGAGATAATTACAACATGCTACTAATCCTGCAGCTCGAACCTATTCCCCCTTAAACCCCCAAGCATTTTGTACATAAGAAGATGTCAATTCAACTACAAGACCTTTAGCATAGCTATAACTATTCAATATACTTATGAAAAATTAATCATGATGTTGCTTTAATTGAATAGATTTTGAGTTTGATAAATGCAATATAACTTTCCTCTTTATTATTGCTGAATATTATTTATTATAGGGAAAGTATTTTCTAACCAAAAAAAAAAAAGTCTGGAATAACGGGAAACAAAATACACTCGCAGAACTCTTAGGATCAGAGTGGAAAGGAATTTAGAGGGAAAACACTTTACCTATAGTTTAACTTGAAAATTGCTCCATTTCAGCACTTTTTGCATTACGTATTTTGTTGACATGTTAATATTTTTTTGCAATCTATTTGTAAACTTTAGAATCCATTCTATATAACGCCACATAGCATTAGAGGGAAAATGAAGGGAAATATTCCTGCATGTTCGCTCTTGAAAGCAATCAAATTTGTTCAGCATTATTTATCTATTTATATATTTATCTTTGGACCATGACCTTAGTAAAATGTTTTCACATGAAACAAAATTTCTTGCCAACTCAATGGAAATTTTCCCTTCACAGTGATTAAGAATAAAATTGATTTTATTTTGCCGGTTGATAGATAAAATTGAAACAATTAAATGTATAGAGACGAAATTGAAACTTTGACAAATATAGCGGACCAAAACTATAGTTTTGCAAAGGGTAATAATTTTCACACACTCACCATTTGATGTTAAGGGAGAGGAAAATATTTTTATATTTTATGTTGTTTTCTCTTTACTAGTAGAAATATGATTTATTTGCCTTTTCAAGTTGAGTTCAGATAATTTTCCTATTTGAATTAGGATTTTATTATTTTTATTTTCTAATTAAATTGTTTTTCCTTTCTCTAGTAGAAATAGGTTTATTATTTCTTTTCCTAAAATGAGTAGGTGAAACTCTATTCCTATAAATACTCTTTATATGAGGTGGAATATTATTATGCGGTTATTAATAAAAGTTTGTTTGAGAAGTTTTCTAAATTATTTTGCCTACTAGCCTAGTGTTCTTATAGATTTCGGTTTTGTGGAAGAGTTGTAGTAATTGTGTATTATAAATTCAGCTTCTACACACCTATGCTACATCAGTTGGTATCAAAGCAATGCTAGGTTCCTACCATGGCACAAAAAGGAGTACGTGGGGGAAGACTTGTTGCCATAGATGACAAGTATGAACGCGATGAGGTTTCACACGATGCACAATTAGAGATGTTCTTTTAACGAATGAATGGGTGGTTTGATACGCTTTCAAAGCAACTTGCCCCCTTAGTCGTTGAAAACCAACCTTAAACCTGCCATTCAAATCCATGTTATGTGGAGGAGTTGGAGAATTTTGATGTTGAGGAGGAGGACTACAATATCAAAAAAGAGGATGGATACATTGAAAGAGTTTGTATAGTAAATTAGGATTTTCCACCAATTTATGATGACTATCCTAAAGATTATAGTCAAGGAGACAAGATTGGGCTTGATGAAAAAAAAGTCACACACACACACACACCCGAGGTTCCCCCGTAACTCACACCATTGGTGGAACTTTCAAAATTCAAGAACAAGAGGTTATTGATTTTATTGATTGCAATGATACGTTGATACAATTGGTTTGTTTAGCAGTAGATGAGTTCTCTATTGATGAACGGAGTTTCAATCTAATAAAACTTGAACTTGAACACATTAAATACTTTGATTTCATTGGGGTTGATGAGCTTCTCTCAAATTTTCCTAGTAATACTGTTAGTATTAATTTGGAAAGATTAATAGAAAACATTATTGATCCCTTTTGGGAGGATTTTATTGAACAAGAATTAATAGAGGTCAATAAGAGGCATGAACGAGTGATTTTAAGTAATCTTTGTGGAGGAGGCAATATGAAGTTTATGAATGTGTGAATGGATTCCTTTTTAGTACTTGCTTCATGTATCCCATTATGGCAAAAGAGGTCAAGTATAAAAATTTGTTCATCAAGATTTATTATGAGTGAGAAAAGACTGAAAAGTAACATATTGATTCGTCTTGTCTTACTAAAAAGAATATGATGAAGAGGGCTATTTAGGGTTCCAATAGATCGTGGAAGCTTGCCACCAAAACTAGAGGACAACTTTTCCCCAACCCTAAGAAAATGATGCAGACTGATTAAGAGAGAAGAAAATATTTTAATATTTTATGTTATTTTCTCTTTCCTAGTGGAATTAGATTTATTTGCTTTTTCAAGTTGAGTTAAGATCCTCTTCCTAGAAGCAGAATCTATAACACACAATTACTACAAATTTTCCACAAAATCTAAGTTCTACAAGAACATTATGCTAGTAGGCAAACTAATTGAGAAAACCTCTAAAAAAATTATTAATAACCACATAATAATAATCCACCTCCTATAAAAAGTATTTATAGGAATAAAATTTTCTTACTCCTTTTAGGAAAAAAAAATATTAAACCTATTTCTATTTGAGAAAGGAAAAACAATTTAATTAGGAAAAGAAAGACAATAAAATCCTAATTCAATTGGGAAAAGGATCTTAACTCAACTTGAAAAAACAAATAAATCCTAATTCCACTAGAAAAGAGAAAACAACCTAAAACATTAAAATATTTTATTTTCCTTATCCAATATGCATCACTATTGCACACTCATCATACACGTGCTGACACGTGGGCTAAAATCATGTTTTCAAAACATGGTTTTAGTTAAAATTGTAAAATTACTATTGTAAACTCATCGTACACACTACTATGTAGGCTGAAATCGAGTTTTGAAAACACAAAACTTTAGTTAAAATTGTGAAATCGTGTTTTCAAAATAAGATTTCATCATTTTATAATTCTAACTGAAATAGTGTTTTCAAAACACGATTTCAAAAGAAGTGTATATGAAATGTGCAATAACGAGTGTATCAAGATTTTCTCTTATGTAAATATATAATAGTGCCAAGATGTGAAAAAACCAATTCTTTTAGCCATTTGTCAAATGATAATAGTGATAAAGACTAGATAGTTAACCCCATGCATTGTTGGGATAAATTCAGCGCATCGATCATCTAATGCACACTGTGATATTATAATTGCAAAGTACACGACAAGTTACGAAGGAAATAGTAATTTATTTGACTGCCAACATTAGAAAAGCCAAATCCACGTGATTGAGACTCAACAGGTAACGCATCAAACACTACATAATTGCAAAGGCCAACGTAATACTACGTTTTTGGCTCCCCTATTTCCCACTTTTATGTGGCTTGTGGCCAATCAAGAAGCACAAAATCTAACTAGAAAACATTGGTCCACTAATACTATGACAACAAAAGCATAGAATTAAAATACCAACCACCTTATTTTTAGACACCTCTTACTTTGTTTGGTGAGTCATAATCAATACATATTCTTATCATATGCATCTCATATATACATAATCTTTCTCATAATATGGGAGTTTTATGCTATGAATACCCCACATATTCGTAAGAGAGATAATATATATGTCAGATGCACACATACCTTCTCGAGGTCTTATAGCCAAACTCAATTGGGGGGCACCCATTGAAGCTCAATACCATAAGTCCATGAATCAAAGGAAGATCCAGGCTTCATATTCACCATTGAAGTATAAGCAGTGCACCCTACAGCCCTGATCCTTATCATATGTGAAGTCATGGCAGAATCTTTCAAGTAATGGCAGCAAAGGGTATTCTTACACCCAATTCCCTCCTCCACATTGTCCTCAAACTGTCTACAAAAGCTGGTTGAAGAACAATTCAGAGGAGAGTAAAGAAGGCGGTCAGTGCAATTAAACAACATGACAGTGTTATGAGTTGATATGTTGAAGGGCAAGTTCTCATCAAGCTTTAGCCCTTCTGAACTGAAATCAGAAGAATAACATGTGCCTTTCTGTATTGGTGGTGGGCTTATAATGAGCTTATAAGCACTTGGATTAATACTGAGGATCTTGTAGTAAAACCCTCTAGCTGACAAGAACTCAAGAATGCCATGGTTGCAATAGACTTTATACCTAGGGTCTCCACAGTTGTCATCAGTGCTAAGAGGGTATGGAACATCAATGCTGCCACATTTAGGGCAACAATTGTATGCTTCTGACACATGGGTTACTAAAAAGAGAAAAAGAAACATCCCGACCATCCTCACTAAAGTGTTCATTTTTAAGACTAGGGAAAGCACTTAAGGGAAGCAAGAAGTTCAAAGAGGAAAGGGTCAATATATAGAATCGAAATTCACAAATTAAAGGTCAGTTATGTAAACCTTTGTGGGCCCATTAAAATATAAAAATATCAAATAGTACACTACGGAAACCATTAAATCTGGAAATCCAATGGAGGTGCATTACCACCCTATGAGTGGCAAGATTCGTGCCCCTCCTCCTTCAGCTTTTATTGGAGAGACCAAGAGTTGCATTGAATACAACTCCCCCACTCATAGAGATGATAAACAATTACCAGTCAAACTTGACGTTTGAAGCAAATAAGTTGGGGTAAAACTTAGATACAATTTCGTAGATATTATATGTTATTTAATCATGTATATTTATATTTGCCAATTAATTTTATGGTTGAATTTATTCGTCTTGAAAACAATAATACATTGTCTGCATTATATTGTTCAATACAACCATATACTTGAATTTGATTGAAAAACCTAAGATAGAACATTTAAAGATAATTTTGACCAACAATCTTATTCTAGCCCATACAACCATGATGAGTAGAGTAGGTGAATACAAACTAGATATGCTCTACTTATCATTTAACTAGAGCCAATGATAAGTAGGCAGCCACGTGACTATGGAAAAAGAAAGGAGATGTATAAGATAAGAACAATCCTTTACTTCTTAAAAAAAAAGTCTTACTATTTGGGCCAACACAAAGTGTCACATAATCAACAAGGTCAAAAAAATGGTGTCCAATATATTTATGGTCATCACAAAATGGACCATGATCTCTACTTCGACCCCTTATGAATCTTGAGACAGAAATATCATTGGGACAGGATATCAAATGAAAACCTACCTTATCAAAGTCTTGATCAAAATTTATGAAAGAGGATGACTAAACTAGCTAGTACAAAAGTGCTCTAATTAAGAGAGAGAACTAAGAAAGTTGGCCAATCAGTCCCCACCACATAGTTAATGGCTATCAGATGACATGTTAAAACAGTAGGAATTAAAATAACATGACATCCCAATCCCACTTTCCTTGTATAGAGTTTTTTAGGTGCCTCCCCCATTTCTTAAAGTGGTCTCAAATCATATTATAATGTTGGGGCAGGTTTAAGTGATTTGGCCATTAGGTATCGTATAAGATCTCTTAACATTGGGCATTAAAGTGTAGATATTGCCATGTTCCCAGGTTAATTAATTGAACTTTAATAGCGCATGTTTACAACCAATATAAACATAATGCCATGATGTACTTATAAATCTAGGTCGGCCACATGTCGGCCTATAATGTACTATATTATCTACTAACACAAAATCAAAGCCCAAGTTAAATACAAATGAAATCAATTTTACTTATCTCCTTCACCTTTTGTTGACTTTCTAATATTAACTATCAAACCAAATTTTCAAAAGCTCACAATTTTTCACATCTTTTTACTATATATGTTTTAATTTGATTTTAAATATTAAAAATAGTGCTAAAGTATGTGAGTTTTAATTAGCTCGACTGATAAAATTTCTTATCATTGAATACAGGACATAAGAATAAGATTGAATCCTGCCTACACCCCCCCCCCCCAAAAAAAACTTATTGGTATTTATACCTAATAGTAAAAAGCAATCATCACGAAGCGCATGTCATAGGTTCAAATCAAAAAATTTAAACTATGTTAGTTTAAACTAATTAGAACTCATTGACTTTTTGTATCCCATAGCAAACAAATTTTGACTAAATTAGATTTTATTTTCTCTAAAAAAATTCTAATTAAATTAGTTAACTTCTTTTCTACAAATTTTCTAATTTTAATTTTTATTCATTAATACTTGTTCATTAAAATGTACCATATATAAATATTTTTCATTAAACTTTCACGTGCATTTCATGGATTAGCGACTAGATTTATTTATATCATGAAGTTTTTAACCTCGCATTATGACATTGACTGATTTTCTTATTCAAATCAAAATAATGTAATTATAGTATTTTTTTTTTTCTTAGAAAAAAAGCACAAGATTCCTTGACCCCACTTATGTTAATTACAAATCATTAACAGGGGATAATGATTTTAATCACCACAAAGCATTGTCGTAGAGCATTCATGAAAGATTCAAAAACAGGGGATAAGTCTGACTGTCAACAACAAATCAACATAAATCATTAACAGAAATGGTTTCTATGGTTAGTATGGTAGTAAGAGAGCAAATGCAATGTCCAATTAGGACAAACCTGGTTTATGGAGAAAGAGCAAACACACTAAAGGGAAGATTAGACTACATGTGGGAATTTTTTTATTAATTTTAAAGAAAATTTTGAAAGAAGAAAAAGTGAGAACACTACAATGATATTATGATAGTTGTTATAAATATGTTAAAGTAAACTCTTCTGTTGGTTTTCAATGACTCCACGTTTACATTTTTTTTTTTTTTTGAATTGGCTGCAATTTTTTTTCTTCTTCTAAATAGCTATCTATTATTATTTTTAAATACCCACGTTAAAACCCCACATTGCCTTGCCATCCACTTTTTCCTACTTATCAAAAAATATATATATATGAGACAAGTTTTTTTTTTTTTTTTCACCCTAAACGGTTATCTATTTCTTTTTTTTATTAATAATAAAAAAAAACCCACTTACTTTGTTAGTGTTAAAAAAAAATTACTTATTAGTTATCATGTACGTGTTATTCTAACAACTTCCCACAATTATTTGTTATAAAAATTACAACAAAAAATTGTGATAATTTTAATCAAAAGTACTTCTGACAAAAAGAAGAAGGTACTTTATAAGAAGAAAGTAGTAGATTATGTCAAATCGAGAGGGAAAGAAAAAAGGCAATTGGATCTAACAATTTTTTGGGTGGCTGCCTCAAATTTTTTTAATTATTTTACTATGTGAGTTTCAGGACTTTTAAATATTTTTGTTGATATCTTCTTCTTTTTTCGTTGAGTTTGCTTCTTCTTTCTATTTTTACAATATTGATGTAATAAAAATTCATCTTCAAAGTCTTTTCAGACTTTCTTTCCTAGGAATTTTTCAACCTTTTTTAGCAGTTTTTTTACTGGTTGAAAATTATTAATATTTAGAAGAAAAAAAAAAAATAGAAGAACCTCCAAGCCAGAGGCTAGTTTTTATTTACACCCTTTGACCTTTTGTTGACATTTTAATATTATTTCTCAAAAAAAATTTATACAAGTTAGAAATTCTACTCTAACCTAATCTAAGTGTATATGTGTGTGAAGCTCCCTCTTGGAGACTTGAACCTCAGTTCTTGCTCCCCACACCCCACAAGTACTTGTACTTATAGAGTAACCACTGCACCAAGGGTGTGTAGTGGTATTTCTCAAAATTTTAAAATGCCACAATTTTCCACACCATTTTTTACTATATATGTTTTAATTTGATTTTAAGTATTACAAATAGTGCTAAACTATGTGGTTTTTAATTTGTTCGACCGGTAAAGTTTATTATCATGAATAAGGGATATGAGTATGAGATTGAATCTAGCCTACGCAAAAAAAAAAATAAAAAAATAAAAAAATAAAATAAAATAAAATAAAATATTGGCATTTTAACTTAATAGTAAAAAACAATCATCACAAAGTGCATGTCAGAGGATAAAATTTAAAATTAAAAAGAAAAAATCTAATATCAGTATAAACTAATTGGAACTCATTGTCTTTTGGGATAAAGCAAGCCCATACTAAACAAATTTTGATTAAATTAGATTTTATTTTCTCTAAAGAAATTACAATTAGATTAGGTATATTCTTTCTCGTGCATTTTATGGGTAGTGACTAGATTTAGTTATATCATCAAGGTGTTTAACCCAAGATTTTGAAACCCAGACCGTTCATTGAACCGTAAAAGGGAGAGGTTCAAGGTTTTTGAGGTCAAACCGAGGTTGAACCGGGGTCAAACCGTGATGATGTCATAATTAATTTAATAATTAATTAAAGCCAAAATATAGATATTAAATTTATAAAACTAGCAAAATTGACTAATATATCTATATATGTGAGGAAAATTTAATGATTTTCAAGTATCTATTTAATAATTAAATAAGAAAGTTAATAAAATAAAATAATAACCATGAAAATATTAAAATTTATGATTAATTTTTGAAGTAAAGTTGAATATCTTTGAAGGATTTTAATTATAATTTTTTTTTATTCCTTGTAAGAGATGGATAATTTAATTAAGTAGAATAAAATTGTGTTAAGTTTTTTTTATAAATAAATAAAAAAATTGTTAAGGGGTTGGACCGCACGATTCTTAACACCGGTTCGTGCGGTCCAACTCCGGTTTTAGGGGTTCACAGAATTGACTAAAAATACGGTTCTTTATGCTTAAAAAACCAGTTTTCATCCCGGTTTTCAATTTTCACAGTCGAACCTTCCAATCCGGTCCAGTTCTGAAAACAGTGGTTTAACCTCATTATGACATTAACGTATTTCCTTATCCAAATCGAAATAAAGTAATAATAGTTTTTTTTTCTTTGAAAAAAGCACAATATTCCTTGACGCCACTTATGTTAATTAAATGTTAATCACCACAAAGCATTGTCGTAGAACATTCATGAAAGATTTAAAAACAGGGGATGAGTCTAGAATCACAGTCAACAACAAATCAACATAAATCATTAACAGAAATGGGTTCTATGGTACTAAGGGTTCATTTGGTTGGAAAAATGGGAAGATAGAAAATTGAGAGATGATAGAAAAATTTTTAGTTTTCCCTCGTAGTGTTTGGTTTGAGAGTAGAAAAGTTGAAGGATAAAAAATATATTTTGTATAAATTTACTTTTATGCCCTTAATAAATAAATAAATAAATAATAAAAAAAGTGCCCCTAATAGATAATAAAAATAAAAAGGTAGCAAATAAGGAAAAAAAAAAGATGAATAAAAAATAAAAGCACCAACCGAATGAACAGTGCAGAAAAGGACAAAAAAGCTAAAGAAAGGAAAAAAAAAAAAAAAAAGAAACCAACAAAAAAACTAAAGAAAAAAAAAAGGAAAAGGACAAAAAACTAAAGAAAGAAAATAAAATAGTTGACACGTATAAAAAAAATGACAAAACGTGTATTAAAATAAATAAGACAAGGGGAAAAAAAAAAGAAGGAAAAAAAATTGTGGACCGTAGAAAAGTTAGCATAACAAAAGTAATTCTTAGGTACTTCCGGAGTACGGAGAATGATACTCTCTCCTCTCATATTCATGGTAGGGTCCGCTTATTAAATTCATGGTGAGGTCTACCATGAATGTGAGAGGAAGTAGCACCATTTCACTATACTCCGAAACTATCTAAGAATTTTCTGCATAACAAGGGGTGTTTTTTGTCTAAATATTTCCCTCTTGTTTTCTCCCAGAGAAAACATTTTGGTGGGTCCGGAAAAAAAATCCGGGCCCTACCAATTTATTTTCCTCCCTTATTTCCAACCAAACACCCTCTAAAAACATCATTTCTCTACTCTTCTCTCTTTTTTTTTTTTTTTTTTTACATCCTTCTTATTTCAGTAAGGACAAACCTAGTTTCTGGAGAAAGAGCAAACACACTAAAGGGAAGATTAGACTACATGTGGGAAATTTTTTATTAATATTAAAGAAAATTTTGAAAGAAGAAAAAGTGAGAACACTACAATGATAGTTATTATTAATATGTTAAAGTGAACTCTTCTGTTGGTTTTCAATGACTCCACCTTTACATTTTTTTTTTTCTTTTTTTGAATTGGCTGCAATATTTTTTTTAAACAGCTATCAAAAAAAAAAAATCCACGTTAAAACCCCACATTGCCTTGCCATCCACTTTTTACTACTTATCAAAAAAAAATTATGAGACAAGTTTTTTTTTTCTAAATGATTATCTATTTCTTTTCTTTTTTAATGAAAAAAAAATCCACTAACTTTGTTAGTGTTAAAAAAATTTACTTATCAGTTATCATGTACGTGTTATTCTCTCAACTTCCCACAATCATTTGTTACAAAAATTACAACTAAAAAATTGTGATAATTTTAAAAGTACTTCTGACAAAAAGAAGAAGGTACTCTATAAGAAGAAAGTAGTAGATTATGTCAAATAAAAAAAAAAAGAATACCATGGGATCTAACAATTTTTGTGGGTGGCTGCCTCAAATTTTTTAATTATTTTACTATTTGAGTTCAGGACTTTTAAATTTTTTTTGTTGATATATATATATATATATATATTTTGTTGGGTTTGTTTCTTCTTTCTAATAAAAACTCATCTTCAAAGTCTTTTCAGACTTTCTTTCCTGGGAAATTTTCAACTTTTTTTAGCATTTTTTTATTGGTTGAAAATTATTAATATTAGGAAAAAAAAATAGAAGGGCCTATGAGTCGAGGCTAGTTTTATTTACACCCTTTGACCTTATGTTGACATTTTAATTTTATTTCTCAAAATTTTAAAAGGTCACAATTTTCCATACCATTTTTTACTATATATGTTTTAATTTGATTTTAAGTATGCACAATTTTCCACACCATTTTTTACTATGTGGTTTTTCAATTAGCTCGACCAGTAAAGTTTTTATCATGAGTAAGAGGTATGAGTATGAGATTGAATCTAGCCTACGCCATAAAGAAACTTGTTGGTATCTATATCTATACTACTATTTAAGGCGCTTCTTCTATTTGAGATCCTCATATTTTTTGTTCAAAGATGCCCCTACTCTCCTATGCTTAAATAGAAATAAAACTAAAGGACAATCCGGTAAAAATATAACTCTAACTTCTTCTAAAACATTGCCTAAAAAATAGAGTTACTTTCTTGTTAATTTTTAAATTGCTTTATCCACTTATAAATTCTAAATACGTAATATTAATGAGAAAATATGTAAATCTTAAATTGGAATGAATAAAAAATTATGACACTAAAAATGAAAATAAAAAGCCTTATTGCATGCGCGAAGCGCGTGTGATGAGGCTAGTATATATTAATAGACAAAACTTAGAAAAAATCAGATTAAATTTTACAATTGAAGTCCAATTTTGCGCCATGTGCCCTAAATTATTTATTTTTAAAGAGAGTTTTATTTCATAATTTTAGAGTTAAATGTGGGGCTACATCATAAATATTCATCTAACTGAATTACTGCATACAAAAACCATAGTGTCTAGAATTAATGAACATAAAAAAAATAAAATAATAATAAAATAAAAAATTGACAATTTACATTTTCTACCTAATAATATTCTTACAAGGTCTTTTAAAGTGTTAAAAAAATAAGAATGACTATCAATAATATTTAAATTATATATGTAAAAATTATACTATGCATCTTAATGTATATCTTTTAAGTATATCCATACATGTGCATAGGTTACAAGTTAATTTTAACTTAATGGTAAAAAACAATCATCACAAACTGCACGAGGATGAAATAAAATAAAAAGTCTAATATTAATATAACCTAATTAGAACTCACTGTCTTTTTGGATAAAGCAAGCCCATACTAATCAAATTTTGATTAAATTAGATTTTATTTTCTATAAAAAAATTACAATTAAATTAGGTATGTTCTTTTCTACAAATTTTTATTTATTAATACTTATTCATTAAAATGTACCGCATATAAATATTTTTCTTCAAACTTTCAAGTGCATTGTATGGGATAGTGACTAGATTTAGTTATATCATCAAAGTGTTTAACCTCATTATGACATTAACGTGTTTCCTTATTCAAATCAAAATAAAGTAATTGTAGTATTTATTTTTTCTTTGAAAAAAGGACAATATTCCTTGACGCCACTTATGTTAATTAACTGTTAATCACCACAAAGCATTGTCGTAGAACATTCATGAAAGATTTAAAAACAGGGGATGAGTCTGCAATAACAGTCAACAACAAATCAACATAAATCATTAACAGAAATGGTTTCTATGGTACTGAGAAAAAAAAAATGCAATGTGAATAAGGACAAACCTAGTTTATGGAGAAAGAGCAGACACACTAAAGAAAAAGTGAGAACACTACAATGATAGTTGTTATAAATATGTTAAAGTAAGCCTGAATGGAAGTGAGTAACCATTATAGGTCCTTCAAGTTGAGTCTCTGAAGATTCGAATCCAGCCAAGTACATAGGAAGGTTATCAAATTATGAGCAAGAGCAAAGATGCTAGAGAAGAGTCTAGACAAGAAGTTGGCAAAGTTTTATTAATTTGAAAGAAGAAAAAGTGAGCAACACTACAATGACAATTATGTGAATAATTAAAACCTGGAGGGAAACTGTGCTATATAATAACAACGAGTGCAAGTGGGTGACCATTATAGGTCCTTTGAGTTGAATCTCTGAAGCTTCAGATCCGGCCAAATACAGGGAAGTGAAAGTTCCTATCTTAAAATCAATTAGATTTGGAAACAAGTACATAATGGATTATTAACCCCATAAAAAAACAAAAGCCTAAGAGAACCTGTCCTTCATGTCTATCATTAAATGACTAAAGACTCACATGTACATTGCATTCAGCTTAGCTTAGTGAGAACTTCTTCACAAGCCGTAAGTGTCATTGTCTTACATTGTTTTTGCAGACAAAAGAAAAATGGTCATTGTCTGCCATTGTTTGAATAAAGATGAAAGTAAATGGAATTACCATGGAAGTGAAAGTTCAAATCAAAGACCAAAGAAATGGCCTAGATTTGCAAAAACCTTTTATTGGAAAGTAATGGAAATAGAGGACCTATAAATTGCTTCTTTGAATTCATTGTTTGGAAATTTATAGGGGGGAACAAGAAAAGATTGAAACATGATTATTTTTTGTAAGACATCAAAATATCGACGTGTGTATCCCACATATCATTTTCAATCATATCTGACAAGGGTGTTTTTAGGAAGAAATAAATTCGTTGCATACAAAGAAGCCGATGACTCCATTGAGCTCGCCAGCTGGATATACGTATGAAGTAGTATGAATTTGACAACGCCATAAAGCCGACAACATCAACTCAATATGCGACGGCATCTACATGAGATGACTGGAATCCCCAAGCCGACGAGAAGAGAAAGGCCGACGGGAGTAAAAAAGTATGACGAGTCCAGCATGACCTTGCTTGATCTCCATGAATACCTATACAAGGAAATATCTTGTACCCCACGATTAACCCTAATCAAGGGAATCCCTATAAGGAAAGGATCCCGCAAGATGCGTGTATTTATGAGGATCTTCCTTACAAGGAAAGACCCTCTCCACCAAGAAATGAATGTCAGCTCTATGCCACTATAAAAACCTCAAAACTCTCACAAACCAAGGTACGCATAATTTACCCCAGCTCTGCCACTCTAGAGTTGTAAAAGTTCTCTAAATTAACCTTCAGAATGTATTTGGCCAGTACCACGCCAGTACTCTCTGTAGGGTCTTCTTATTTTTCTGTGTTGTGCAGGTTTTGTCTAAAGCACGTGAGTACTGTGCGACTTACTGACGATTTTCGGCATCATTAGTGGTAAGGGGTCAGCCGCAGCGGGTAAGCTGAAGGAGAAGAAGAAGGAGAAGTAGGGAAGAAAAAAGCAAAAAGAACTTACGACGATGGGAATATGTGTTTAGTTTGCAAGCTGCAGGCATCGGCACCAGACCACCACAATTTGCATGCAACATGTCAAGGGTGATCAGGTCCCTGCACTTCCGTTCGTCAAAAGGGATATCAAGCAACCAACGGATGAAAGCCTCCTGCTCCTCGGTTATACGCGGACGGACGCTAGCTGAAAAAGAGAAAAAGCAGACTGTACCAAAGAGAAAAAGTAGACGTTAAAGCCTTGAACAAATAAATAAAGAAAAAGTGAAAATGCAGATGGTGCCAAACCTGAATCCTTGACAATACCCCAAGTATTGTCAAAGTCATGAGGCATCATCACCCACTCTTCTCGTCGGCATACCCAGTCCGTCCCTTGAACGAAAAAATATCTACTCTTCCAATTTCTATTGGAGTCGGGCATGTCTGACACCAACCTAAGCAACTTCTTCCTCACCGAAAAATGATATATTCCCTGAGACGAGGTGATATGTTGGGGTCTGTAGCGCCAAAAGAACTTGTCCAGGGTAAGCTGAAGGTTCCCCCCACTTAGACGACCCTAAAGGATTTCAGCCCCTATAAATATCCTCCAAGCATTAGGGGCTATCTGACTGACAGACAAACCTAAATAATTGGCCAGCTGATAATGTAGTTCCGTTAGTGGCAGTCTCAATCCCGCCACAAACATGGCGTCATACATGCCAACGTCTGTGGTCGTCCCAGAATAGCAACGTTCAAACTTCCTGGGCAGACGGATGGGGATGTTTTCAGGGATTTGATAACAATCTTGAAGTTCCTTGAATATTCTGGTCGTCATCTTTGAGTAAAAGTCATTGACCGTCCACATTGCAGGAAGAATGAAGGGACGAGTTTCATCATCCTCTTAACTTCCTAAACCTCCCTTGGAGGATGTTCCCCTGTCATCCTCACTCTTGTCTTTGTCACCCTCCTCTACGCCCTCCTCTTCCACTCCGTCCCCATCTGTCTCATCGTATTCGTCCTCCACATCTCCTTCTACTTCCTCTTTGTCATAATTTTCTCCTTCGTCATCAGGAGAATAGGCAGACGGTTCCCTCTCTAACGACCAGGATAAGCCCTCCTCAGGCTCATGACCTGACGAGTAGACTTCATCATAGCCTGCTCCCTCACGGACTGACGACAACTGCTCACTCGTCGCTTCTCTATTACCTAACATCTATTCACTTACAAACGACAGAGGTATTCTAAGAACCTATTTGACGGGTCTCTCTATAGAAGTGACAACTGACTAGAAAACAAAAGTAAAAATAAAATAAAATAAAGAAATGAAAGAAGAAGAAAGCTTACAGGATTAGTTGACGACTTTGTAAAGGTGACGGGATCTGCAAGTTGATGGCAACAAATATGACAGAACGACAACTCTCCCTCTTAAAGACTTGCAAAGATGAAATAAAGAAAAATGAGAGGAGGAAAAGAGCTAGCATTTAATAAAAGTTGTTCAAGGAACAATTAATGAGCACCCTTTTTTCCAACAGATAAATAATAAAAGGAAAGCTACACTCCATGACCCGTTAGCTAAAACTGACAGAGCCATGGAGTAGGGGGCAGCTGATAAGGGTGTTTTTAGGAAGAAATAAACTCGTTGCATACAAAGAAGCTGACGACTTAATTGAGCCCATCAACTTCATATACGTGTGAAGTAGTACGAATTTGACAACAACATAAAGCCGACGACATCACCTCAATATACGATGACATCTACATGAGACGACGAGAATCCCTAGGCCGACGTAAAGAGAGAGGCCGACGAGAGTAAAAAAGCATGACGAGTCCAGCATGGCCTTGCTTGGCCTCCACGAATACCTATACAAGGAAATATCTTGTACCCCACAATTAACCATAATCAAGGGAATCCCTACAAGGAAAGGATCTCGCAAAATACATGTATTTATGAGGATCTTCCCTACAAGGAAAGACCCTCTCCGCCAAGAAACAAATGTCAACTTTACGCTACTATAAAAACCTCAAAACCCTCACAAACCAAGGTACACATAATTTATCCTAGCTCTAGCACTCTAGAGTTGTAAAAGTTCTCTAACTTAACCTTCAGAGGGTATTTGGCCAATCCCACAAGAGTACTCTCTGTAGGATTTTCTTCTTTTTCTGTATTGCGCAGGTTTTTTCTAAAGCACGTGAGCACAGTGCGACTTACTGATGATTTTCGGCATCATCAATATCTATCACCCTGCATGCAGTGAAATCTCTAGTTTATTTTGTTTCCAGTACTGCATTCCTACGATTTGAAAAGATAAATCTAAATATATCTTATAGTAAAGTATATTATGTTGATCTTACTACATTTTGCAATAAATTTTTAAAAATCTAAAAAGGATTCCAGATAAACTTCTTCCTATTTTCTAACCTTTTTTTTTGTTTAATTGTTACAAATGCACCAATATTGAACTCATGACCTTATCTTTTACCTTGCTCTTACAAGGGAGAGGATAAGGCATTTGAGTTAGAGCTCATTGTCTCAATTTAACCTTTTGATTCTTGGAAAATAGGAGAAGGGGAAAATGACTTAAATAGTTCAAGAGTGATTACAACTAGTCGCATCCCCGCGCGATGCGTGAAAATATCTTATTTTTTTGTAATAAAATGTAATATATAATTTATTTTCTAAAATATTCATAAAATCATATTTAGGATTAGTAATCTATAATAAAACATTTTTCTCATAAGAGAATTTAATTTTGAGGGCATACAAGTCAATAGTTCGTGGAGGAAGCCCAATTATAAGTGATTGGGAGTGTAGTTTGAGGAGAAACATCTCCTCGGCTAGGTAAAGTAGAGGTTGTGGTGGGCCTTTTGTGCGATATTAGGTTGGACTGCTTCCTACCGTGCTAGGCCCAAGGTGTTCTGGATCAGGGAGTTGGGACCAGTCCAATTGCAACCCACCTTAGTCCAGCTTGTGTGCAAACCACGCCCCGTTTTGCCAAGGCTTTGATCACGTGCTCCTGGCAGGCAAAGCTATTGTGGTAACTACGGCAGATAGATATAATAAAGACAATAACAGAGATTTGTTCATATTTAGACAAAAGTAAATAATGGGTCATTGCAAGAAACACATATTTTACGAGATATCAACACAAATAAATGCAAAACAGGTGTTAATAAGCCTATTAAATCACAAAGAAATATCAGCATGTTGTGCGGAGTTATGTTACGGGATCTAAATCAAGAAGGAAGCCATTTCCTCAATGCGAATAATCTCTACGATGAAAAAATTAACTGCTATGAAGGAATGGGCCTAAATGACTTGTGCTCAGAGGAGCCTCTTGCCTTTAGCAGAGAGTTTGAGAGGGAAAGGGAGAGGGAGAAATCATCCTATTCGGTGCATGCCCACTGTGCTATTCTCTCTTTTGTGTTTTTCTTTTTCTCCCCCGATTCTCTCTTTCTTTTCCTTTCGTTCCCTTTTTTTATCTCTTCGTTTTTTTTTTTTTTACTTAGTTGTTGTGGTTCTCTCCTTAGAGATTACTGTTACCGTCCCCCCCCTGTGCACAGTAGGAGTTCCTTATATGACTCCTGCCGCAATTGGCTTTTACCATTTTAGCCTTTAACCGTCTTTGTCTGGTGTGAGCGTCCTTGCAGATCATTACTGATTGGTCAGTCGCCCAGCCAGCGCCACTTACCTGTGCTGGGCACGCCACTCCACCTCACCAAACAAAGAAGACTATTTTGTTTGTTTGCTTATCACGGCATTCCTACCTGTCACGGTGTGAGTACTCTCTTTCTCTCCATCCCTCATGACATGCACCTAGTGGTTCCAACTCAGTTTTGATTATTTTGGGCGATATGTCATCCCAGCAGGACACTGCCTCCAAAAGAGCCTGAGCAGGAAACACAAAAATAGATTTTCACCTCTCCCCACCGCCAGACCATGCCCTTTTACCTCTGACCCATGACCCACCACTTTTGTATTGGCTGGATACAGGCTAGTGGTGTTTGGGCCTTGCGCGTGCCTTACTTCCATGTTTGTCCAAAATCTACTTGCTGCTCATACGTTTGCCGCGGTCTGAAGGTCCGTCTGCCCATTTGTCGTTCGTCCTTGACTTCTTACGGTGTGGGCTGTCTGCCCGCTGTTCATGCGTTTGCCGCGGTCTGAAGGCCCGTTTGCCCATTCTGCCGTTCATCCTTAACTTCTTACGGCGTGGGCTGTTTTCCTGATTTCTCATTCTTTATGGTTTTCTAGGCTTTGATTGTGGGCTTCCCCTCCTTCTTGCTATTCTCCGTGTTTTATTCTTAGTCTTGCTATTACTTCCTGCCACATCATTTTGCTATGCCTACCATGATGTTATTTGACTCAGAACTGTTGGGCCTCTTTGGGCTTGCTATTTATCTTTTTTCTGATGGCCCAATAAACTCATTGGGCCCTTTACTATATTACTTGCAAGCTCCTGTGTCCCGTTTACTTCCTTTTGGGCATCCTTGGCTCATTTATCTTCTTGGGACGTCCTTGACCCTTTCTAATTCTGTGTTTTCCATGGGTTTCTACTAACTCCTTGGACTTCCCTAGCCCAATTACTTTATACTTCATCATTGGGGCTTATGGACTCTCCATTACCCCTTACTTTCTTTACTTACATTACTTTGAGCCTGCTGTGACAACCGTGACCCATTCTCACTTTTCTACATCCATACTGCCCATGGGTTTGCTACTTCTCTCTTTCTGAGCCTTTTTCGGCCCATTTGCTTCTTCATGGTCCATTTGTTTGCTTTATGGACCTATGATCTATTATTCATGCCACTTGGGTTTAATGGCTTTTCTATCCAACTTTCTTCTGCCCACGTTATTGGGCTTTTTCCTCTTGCTTGGCTTCCAAAAAATGAGCATCTACAGAGGTCAAAAGCCCGACCTCTCCTTAAGAACAAGGCACCGGACAATCATGTTGGTAAGGATAAGTATCAGATAAGGATAAGACCAAGGAAAGGTGAGAAATATCTAAGAAGAAAGCTACTACTGTCGCATTGAATGCTCTGCAGCTAACTCTCTGACCGCATTAATGTGGAGGTGATACCTGAACAGTATCCTCTAGCCTTACAGCTACCCACGAAGACTTCAAGAAGGTGTTGATGGGACAAATATCAAAGCCAGCAATCTGATCTACACGTGGAAAGCTGAGATGAAGTGAGGAAGGAGAATATAAAGGAGGAAATCCCCATTAAAAGAGATCATTAGATAACCTATGGAAAAATCACTGTACAATCAAAAGTTGTAACTGTGTTTAAGTTTAAGAGAAATATATATAAGAACCACTATCCTCGGACTTCGCCGAGAAGGATTTTCTTTGCATAAAACTGTTTATTCATGCTTTCAATTATCATTTGGCCTACTGTGATTATTGTTCAACTCTTTAGAGTTCAGTTTCTAGCTCACTCTATAAATTTATTGTTTTGGCTCTTTAGGCTTTAGTCCTTTTCAATTTTTGGGCTTTGGATCCAAAACATGTCCTTATATATATATATATAACCCTCTACCAAGCTAACAAAGGGCAATAAATTTTTTTTCTAAAATAAACAATGTCATATTGCTTTATTTTTTAAAACAATGAACATATCGAACTACTCCTCGTCGGTCAACAAGGGAAACACCCTTCTCAATGACTTACGAAGCTAAGGCAGTGATCCCTTTGGAAACTGGGTTCCCAACAATGAGGAAGAGCATGTTCACCCCTAGTAATAATGACAAGTTATTGGAGATAATCCTAGATTTGATTGATGAACAAAAGGAAGTAGCTATGGTTCAACTGGCATATTATCAGTAGAAGCTTAAGCAACGATATGATATGAAGGTACGGGAAAGACCCTTGACCCCAGGAGACTTAGTATTAAGAAAGGTAGTGGGCACTGCGAAGAACCCTTCTTGGGGAAAGTTAGGACCCAATTGGGAGGGGCCGTACTGCATCACCTTGGTGGTTGGTATAGGTGCTTATTTTTTGGAAGATCTAGATGAAAATGTTGTAAATAACCTACGAATGTATTATTATTAATGAAAGGCATTTCTGCCATGTTTATGTTTCTATTTGTTATCTAGTGTGTACTTCTTATTTCTCTAAGTGTTAAACAGAACCTCAGTCATGCCTGGTTCCTCGGACCACATACTTTGGGTAAATTAATGCTTCTTATTTCCCTAAGTGTTAAATAGAACATCGGTCATGCCTGGTTCCTTAGACCACATACCTTGGGTAAATTAATACTTCTTATTTCTCTAAGTGTTAAACGGAACTTCGGTCATGCCTGGTTCCTCAAACCACATACCTTGGGTAAATTAATACTTCTTATTTTTCTAAGTGTTAAACAGAATCTTAGTCATTCCTGGTTTCTCTAATCACATACTTTGGTTAAATTAATACTTCTAGGATTATCTAAGTGTTAAACAGAATCTTAGTCATTCCTGATTTCTCAGATCACATATTTTGGGTAAATTAATACTTCTAGGATTATCTAAGCGTTAAATAGAACCTCAGTTATGCCCATTTCCTCGGATTGCATGCCTTGGGTAAATTAATACATGCCTTTTAGG
The DNA here is from genome assembly GCF_040712315.1 of Castanea sativa. Lineage (NCBI taxonomy): Eukaryota > Viridiplantae > Streptophyta > Magnoliopsida > Fagales > Fagaceae > Castanea > Castanea sativa. The sequence goes on along the minus strand of NC_134015.1, from coordinate 5,464,337 downwards.
CTAAGTACTAAACAGAACATCGGTCATGTATGGCTTCTTGGACCACGTACCTTGGGTAAATTAGTGCTTGATATGTCTATAATGGGTAACTAAGATTCTTATTGTAGTAATTTAATTGGAGAGATGCTCTTGAGCATCACTTAAAGCATTTGTAAGTATATCCACAATATGGTCTTGGGTAATAAGCCTAATTTCGCAAAGTCAAGCTCCTCGGGCCAAATGCCTTAGGTCAGTCAATGCCTCGCATACACTTGAAGTCATTGATGAATCTTCAAACCACATGAAATCTTTTGAGCCATACACCTCAGGTGCGCAAGGCGAGTATTTAAGTTGAATTGAAAGTTATTAGATATTAATGGCCTAGAAGGTTGGCTTATTGCATTTCTAAATGCATAAATTGTAGGAGTTAGATTACAAGTTATATACATATCTATCAAGGTTGAGGACAAAGTTGCATTTTGAGCAAAAAAAAATAGTAATTTATGTCAACACCAGTTAAGTAGGGATTATGAACGAAATAATATTCTGTTTCACCTAAACATGATAAACATAAAGGGGTTTAACAACTTTTCAGTAAATAATGCCTTGAAAAGGCAAAGAGATTACATGTTCAAAAATAAAAGATAGTAGATACATGCAAGGGGAACGCTTGTAATTTAAAGAGAGAAAAGCTACTACAAAGTCGAAGTTAAAATCCTAGGTATTCTTAGGAGGAGGAGGGTTGGGTTTCGCTATGGTCTGAGCAAGCACCTCTGACCCTTGGGTCTGAGTATCAACCTTGCTTTTGGGGTCCTCTTTGGTCCGAGCTGCACCCTTGCCCTTGGGATCCTCCTTGGCAGTGAAAGGAAGCGTGACCAGTACCAGTACTTGGCTTTGGGATATCTCAGAGGGATCTTTGGGCGCCTATGGAGGCTTGGCCATCTCCTTGTCCTTCTCCACGGCACCAGTTTGTTTAACCTCTTTAGGAGGTATAGTCGAAGTAGGGAGAGCATCGGTGGGAGCAGATGGATTCGGCTCTGGAATTTGGGGATCAACCTGGATGTGGGAGCTTGAGGGGCCAACCACCCTGAGGGCAGGAGGATAGAAGGCATTTTCTACCCTCCTCGATGTGGAAAAAGCATCCACCCCAGCTTAGTTTAGAGCTTCATTCCACACCTAGAGGCAGTAGCCTCTGCAAACCCCAGTGACTTAGGCCCTAAAAGTCTCTTTAATCTCGGCCACCCTAATATCATATCCTTCTTTCTCAGCCTTAGCAGCAACTCCTTTAGCCTCCTCCAGCTTCTTCTTTAAAGCTGCAATTTGTTCTTTAGCTATGGAAAGCTGATCTTCGGTCTGGCACAGTTGTTGGCACTAGCTCTCTGCCTACCTTTCAACCCCCTCCAGAACTACCTCAACACTCTTCTTGTCACGGGTTGCCTTAGTCAATTTGACATTGAGGTCTTTAATTCTTTACTTGGCCAAGTTGAAGGCATCGACAGCAGCTATGCGTCGAACCTCGTCATCCTTCATTTGCTTGTGGGCATTATCTACCCACTCTTCAGCAAGGTGCGCTACCTGGACAACCTTTTAAAAAAAAAAGGAATAAGTTAAATTCTACAAGGGAAGGAGCAGTATAAGTTTTTTTATAAAAATAAAATACATAGAGAGAGACTTACCATAGCTAAATCCCTTTTCAGGGTTAGAAACAGCTCATGCTTCTTGAATGTCCTCAAGTCGGCCATGTCTTGAGGCAATAGTAGTGGTTGCTCTAGGGCATCGGCCACATAGCCTGCTTTTCCCTTTTGAAAATCCCTTATGGAGAAGTCTAGGGGAAGGGGGGCTCCGTTTAGGATCAGGGGAGGGTCCCAAGTCTAGACCTTGGAACGACGGTCACATCCTCTCTCTACAAGGGATCCCTCACTCGAGGACCTTAATTGTGCCCCCTTGGCTAATTTGGCCCTTTTATGGGGCTCAAGCTCCTTGGAGGGGATGACCTCCCCTTCCTCCACCATGTTCTTACCCTTCCCATCCCGTTTTCTCTTCTTGTCTGCGTGTTCAGGGTGGGAGGTATGAGTAAGAAGAAGGGCGGGGGGCCAGGGTTGGATGGCCACGTTGGGAATTAACCCTCCTGCGTGGGTTTCAAGGAGGGCAAGTAGGTTTGGCTTGGGCTTCCTTTGTAGTACCATTGCATCAGGAACGCTAGGAAATTCTTGTTCACTACTCACTTGTGCAGGGGGAAGGTGACTATAGTCAATGGTTGAAGGCTCTAGAGACTGGGTCTGGTTAAACACCTTAAAATCCTCCTCAGAGTCTGAAACTTCAACTACTCTCACCGTTTCCTTAGGAGCTGGTTGGAAAGGGGTTGCTTCTTCCTCGGCAGTGCGTTGAAGTGGCAACTCTACTTGTTGTGTATCTTCTGGGGGGACGACAACAAGAAAGCCAGGCACAGCAACGTTGATCAACTTCAAGTAAGGGTCTTTCACCTTTATGACGTATTTAAGAGCCTAAAATCTGGAGGAAATAGGATCGTAGCTAATGATGATGTGGGCTGCGCTCAATTGTTCGTTGGTGTGGACAAAGATCTCAACTTGCAATATTCTTGTCAAGTCGGGCTCGTTGACAAGACTGAGATTGGGGATGAGGGAATACTTATCTGCAATTTCAACAAAAATGAAAACATTGTTAGATTGCAATACAGGTAAAATCAAAACCAATTTACAAATGAAAACTAAAGAAACAAACGTAAAAAAAAAAAAATATATATATATATATATATATATATATATATATATATATTAGTAAGTAAAGGGGCATTGTTAGAGTCCTAAATCTAAACACCCCACCTGGTGTCCCCTCTCGTGTTGGTCAATGGAGTCCATCATGCCACTCCCCTGAGACAATGAGGAAATCCTTATCCGTACCCTTGTTAGTATCGAGGAGACACGATATCAATCTTACTGCAGGGACCCTGGTTTTCAGATAGTATCCCTGACCCTTAAGGTGTTGGTGATTGTATACCCAATTAACGTCATGATGGGTGAGGTTCACACCCATCTTTTCATTAAGGGCATCTACACTACCTAAAATCCTAAAGACATTGAGGGCGCACTGGGTGGGGGAAAGTCTATGGGCAATGAGGTAGTTCCTATTTACTCTACCCATGGGAATTCTCATCCCTCCCTCTATAAAGGCAATCATCGGGATTACTACTTCTCCCTCTTGCCTCAGAGCATGCCACTCCCCTTGGCAGCAATACCTGACAAAAATCCCGTGTGGAATGTGATAATGGGCTTTGAAGTTTTATATACCTTCTAGGGTGTCTACTAAACTAGCGAATCTACCCATTGAATAAATAATTAAAGGTGTGAGGGTGACGAGGTGATATCGGAAGGGCCGAGGAAGAAAGGGTTCTAGATTTAATAAGAAATGTAAAGGGTAACTTACGAAAGTAAAGAAGGGCTCCTCGAACTGGTTCTTGAGAATTGAAGATGCAAAAAGTAGAAAAGTCAAAATCTTTGAGCAATTTATATATGAGTGGGAAAAATAAGCGGGACAGTTCCCACCTAAATCCCCATAAAATTTTCCACCGTAAGATTTCCATCACGTCATAGACCATGGGGAACATGATGCTGTAGGAAATAAATGCAGACGCATCTCGAATGCCGAAGCATCAGGAGTGTGCTTCTTGGTAGCTAAAAAGACACCTGCACAGAAAAGAGATGACGTAAAAATAGGAAGGATAACTATAGGAAGATCAAAATCCCCCTTTTCTTTTCAAGGAGCAAAAAAGTGGAATTTCAAGGGACTATTGTAAGGATAAAGGGCCCAAAAATGGATATTGGGCCATGGGCCATGTCCGAGGACAAGTAGGTACTAACGAGGGCATAGTATACAAGTCAATAGTCTGTGGAGGAAGCCTGGTTATAAGTGATTGGAAATGTAGTCTGAGGAGAAACATCTCCTTGGCTAGGTAACGTAGAGGTCAAAAGCTTGACCTCTCATTAAAAACAAGGCATCGGACGATCATGTTGGTAAGGATAAGTATCAAATAGGGATAAGACCAAGGAAATGTGAGAAATATCTAAGAAGAAAGCTGCTACCACTATATTGAATGCTCTGCAGCTAACTCTTTGGCCACATTAATGTGGAGGTGATACTTGAACAGTAACCTCCACCCTTACAACTACCCACAAAGATTTCAAGGTGCTGATGGGACAAATATCAAAACCAGCAATCTAATCTACACGTGGAGGGCTAAGATGAAGTGAGGAAGGAGAATATAAAGGAGGAAATTCCCATTACAAAAGATCATCAGATAATCTGTGGAAAAATCATTGTACAATCAAGAGCTGTAACTGTGTTTAAGTCTAAGAAAAATATATATAAGAACCACCATCCTCGGACTTCGCCGAGGAGGATTTTCTTTGCATAAAATTGTTTATTCATGCTTTCAATTATCATTTGGCTTACTGTGATTATTGTCCAACTCTTTGGAGTTCAGTTTCTAACCCACTCTCTACAAATTTATTGTTTTGGGCTCTTTGGGTTTTAGTCCTTTTCAATTTTGAACTTTGGATCCAAAACATGTCCTTACATATATAAATAAATATATATATATATATATTTATATATATATATATATATTTATATATATATATATATAACCCTCTACCAAGCTAACAAAGGGCAATAATTTTTTTTTTCTAAAATAAACAATGTCATATTGCTTTATTTTTTAAAACAATGAATTTTATAAATTAAAAATAATATATATTATTTACTTTTCTTTTTATATTAAAATTTTCATCTTCTCATATTATGAGCGAATTTGCTGGTGATAGAATACAAAGGGGGATTTAAGATTTTCCAATAATGATAATTAGAAATGAATGATAAAAATAGATTTTTCTCACCATTAAAAAAAATCAACTTATCTTTAATCCCAAACCAATTTATCTCTTTTGAAGTATACAAAGTAAGATCGTGATCTATCTTCTTGAATACAGTGCTTATCTCAATACATTCATAAATATATACCAAATCAAAATATGTTTGTAAGAAGATGCTTTGCAAGCAAACAAAATATCATATCAATCGTCGTTTAACAATGATTAATTTGACCAATTAGAAAAACAATTTGTTATTGATAATCTATTGAGATTATATTCTCTGCAAAAACTGCAAAATCGTCCACCAAAAAAGTTTACAAATAAATAATTATTAGCAAAATTTCCTAATTAAGTTTTTTTATGCATCCTTATATAATAATAATAATAATAATAATAATAATAATAATAATAATAATAATGAAAATACAATTGCAAAAGCTAAAATACGTCACTCATCCAATTATTTTTGTTTGACTAACCTTTACTTTTGTCTAAATAAGTGGCAATATAGGGTACTTCAAATGAAACTATTAAGAGTACTTTCTCTACAAATACTACAAATTTGGCCACCCAAAAGGATTAAAAAAAAAATTTAGTAAATTCTCATAGTGTAACATCTAAATGGATTACTAAAAAAATCAAATTCTAACTTGCAAAATAACTAATTTCTAACCCAAATCAAATCAAACCAATGGGATAAAGAAAGCGAACTTGTGCTCGGGAATTTGAATACCTAAATACATAAATATGCATAAAAGTCAATACAAATTTGTCAAGAAGAGAAACAAATGTGATGTGAAAATTAAATCAATAATAAGAAAAGGCACCATAAATAGGAAAAAAATGGTTGAAACAATAAAAGAATCCACCAAAAGAGAAACAAAACTGGAGAGAGAGAGAGAGAGAGAGAGAGAGAGAGAGAAACTTCTATTTTAAAAGTAGATTTATAAATTTATTGTAAAGCTTCTATTTTATATATTGTATATATATATATGTGTGTGTGTGTGTGTGTGTGTGTGCGCGCGTGTGTGTGTGTGCGCGCGCGTGTGTGTAGACATGTGTATAGACATTGTTTTTGGCTTTTTTTTTTGAGAAACTTGTTTTTGGCTTTTGATTATTCATTGATTTTATTTTTTAGTTATAAATATATAAATTAAAGTAGATGAATATGTAAAGACAAAATTATATGTAATTTTTTTTTTTGTGAGAAATTATATGTAAAGTTAAAACCGCTTAAGATGAATGTGTAAATTTAATCTATTTATATGTTTAATATTGTCAACAAAATTTAGGAATAAAAAATCAATAAGAAAAATAGTGATTATATGGCTAATGACGTGATGGATGAGGTGGTGCAATTTTAGCATAGTTATAATAAATTATATGCTTCAGCTATACATATATACTAGTCGCTAACCTGTGCAATGCACAGGAATAGCTACTAGGTAAGTTTTTGGGAAAAAAATGTGCCTATTGAAAGGTTATAACCCTTCAAATTGGATATAACAAAAGATGTCTCTTGAAATGTCATAACCATTCATATTAGATATACCAAAACGTGTCTATTAAAAGGTCATAATCCTTCGTATTGGATATATATTAAAGGTGCCTATTGAACAAAGATGTGTCTATTGAATGAAAATGTGTTTATTGAAGGGTCATAATCATTTGAGTATAAACAGTGGTTCATATTCATTTTATAATTTATTCTCAACTTCTTGTCTTTCATCTTTCTTAGAAGCACAAGAAACCTGTAGGTCTTCTTTCAAATTGCTATTTGTGAAACCCAATAAACTTGGTTATATCTTGGGGGCAAATTTATAGTAACCCTCTAGCAACTCTTGTGTGGGAACAAATATTGTCTAAGGATAACATTCAATTATGCCTCTAAGTCAAGTCAATCAAATATTGCTACTTTTGCTACTTCTTTTTTTTTTTTTTTCCTTTCACTAAGTTGTGATTTTTGTTGAGTTCTACAATTTCTGGTTTTTGTTTACATACATTGTCCGATAACATAAAAAAAATAAATAAATAAATAAAAACCTATGCATCTTTGATTATCTGTTGGTTAAGTTTTTATTTTGGCATTGCCTTCTCCGCAAACATTGACCTTTGTGAAAAGTTATTTTGTGTAAAATTCATTAATTGCCAAATACGTATACCATACGAAAGTAACAATTTTGCAAAAGGAAGTAACATGTTTGAATGTTTAGCAATATTAAATTTTTGTTTAGGTTATCGACGTTATCAATTGCTCTTTTTAGTGGGTCGGAATCCGCGTGATATTTCGAGAGTGGTTTCCAATATTCTTCGCGTTCCTTCAAGGACAAATTTGTCCCGCGGGATTGAGTTAGTGGTCGAGTCGTTTTTGGTAATTGACACCATACAGAAGTAACAATTTTGCAAAAGGAAGTTACATGTTTGAATGTTTACGCACGTGCTTAGAGGTTAGTAGATATAGATTAATTTATGCAGTCATATGCTGCAATAAGGAGCGGTTAATAAAGAGTCAAAAGGTGCCTATTGACCAGAAAAGTGCCTATTGAATGAAAATATGCTTATTAACAGAAAAGGTGCCCATTGGAAAATGAAAGTCGCATCTGTTCAGTGTTTTTAAATGTATACGTGTCATTAATTTATATATTCATGTGGCGCAATGAGGAGTTGTCGACAAAAATCAAACGTTTCGGCTATTAGTTATTATATAGATATATACTAAGCCGCGAACCTACATGTTGCACGTGATAATTTTTTTATGGTGGTTTTATTAAATTTTTTTTTACAATTTAAACTAATTTAATAAAGAGTAATGTATTTCGTAATCATATTTTTATTTATTATAAGAACAATCATAAATATAATATATGAACAATTATAAATCATAAATATAAATTTTGTCGTACCAAAATGAAAACAATAAAATTTTTCTCCGAAATTCGAAAGGCAAGTTAACAAAAATATTCATTTTTTAATTAAAGTTATTTACAACATTTTGTGAATCATAAAAAAGAATATAAAATTTGGAAATTATTCTTTTAGTTTAAAACGAACGTTCTCAAACCTTATTTTTTCTGCCTACAATCCAAAATACCAAAAAATGTAACTAAGAAAATTAATAACACTTAACAATGATTTATTGGACCAATTAGGAAAACAATTTGTTGTAATTTCATCCACCCAAAACATATTATCAAATAAACAATTATTAACAAAATCTAAGACTTAAATTTTTATATATGCATTGTTATAAAATAATAATAATAATAATTAAAATAAAATTGCAAAAGCTAAAATTTGTCACCCATCCAATCATTTTCGTTTGGTTAACCTTTGCTTTTTTCTAAATAAATGGCATTATAACGTACTTCTAATACAACTATTAAGAATACTTTGTCCACCACAAAGGATTAAAGAACAAACAAAAATTAGTAAAGTCTCATAGTTAACATCTAAATTGAACACTAAAAATTCATGTTATGTAATAAAAGAAATATCAATTTACAATAAATACCAAATTATCCAATTCATGATATGTAATAGAATAATATTATATTTTTATATGCTATATTTAATTCTTTATAACCCAATATAATAACATTTAACAATCAAAGAGAACAAAAAAAAATTTAAAAACAAAATTAAATCGTATTAACCCAAAGTAGAGTTTTAAAGAGTATAAAAATTATCAACCAAAAGCAAATATGCAAGAAAAATAAAAATAAAAATCCACCAAAAATTTGAGAGAGAGAGAGAGAAACAACCTTTTTGTTGTGAGGGAAAAGTATGCATAGAATGTAAGAGATAGTGACAAATTTATAGTTAGAGAGTGTGAATAAGAAAAGACAAAAATAAAGAAAGACGAAGGGAAAGAAGAAGAATGATATTAATTTAGAGGATAGTGGGGAGATGAAAAGGTAAGGAAGGGAGAAAGATTGGAGAAGTAATAGGGAGATGAAAAGGTAAGGAATGGAGAAATATTGGAGAAGTGTAAATATTAAAATTAAATGTTAAAACAATTATAGAAAAATTGAAAAATATTAAAAAATAATGACGTGGACATTAACGTGACTTAAAAGTGTAGCAACAACAAATAAATAAATAAATAAATAAATATATATATATATATATATATATATATATATATATATATATATATATATTTGCGCACCAATTTCAAGCATTTCCGTTTCTTCCCCTCTTGTACCAAGAAAATCCATCCAATAATTGGCCATCAAGTATTAGAACTTGCATTAAGACATTCATCAAGAGAGACAAAAGGAAAAAGAAAATGCTTGAGGATTAAAGATATCTCATACAATAGACTAAGGATCAAAAGATTTTTTTTTTTTTTTTTCCATTCTTGTTCAATCCAAACTGCATACATATCAACTATATTATACTAAAAAATGGTTTGACTCCACATTAAACTGACTAAAAAGCTTATTTTTATGACCCGAAGAAAGCGTAGCCTCATCTACACTATAGCCTATAACCCTAGGACTAGTCAACTTAGGGGAATAATCGTTTTTTTTTAGCTCAAATTAATCTAGTACATGTCCGATGTGTGACTCTATATACACTTGTGCAACACACACTCATACAATCCAATCCAATCCAGAGTCTAGTTTTTTTCTTTTTCTTTTTATTTTTACTATAAGTAAGTACTGCACTTTTATTAATTAGAAAGAAAAGAGCTTTGAGTTCACGATGCTGAACACAAAGTATCAAAGTTACAAAATACAAAAAATCCAGAGTCTAGGTATCACAATCCCCCTCACTTAATCCTAGACTTCCTCATCAGGGGCCACGTTGCGCTTAGTGTACCTGAGCCACACGGTTTTACCATGTTAGCTCTATACTCTATTTGTCATGACTCAAGCCACATCTACCTTGTACCTCAAAAAGAAAAGGTCAAATTAGGACTCCTACCACTCAACACACGTTCAACGCAACAAACAGTCATACAATCCAATTCACACAATTTAAGGCATTACGCATAAAAATGCAGAACTGTATAAGGAAATAGTATAAGGTATAATTTACAGAGAATCAAAGCATTACATAGAGGTGAAAAACGGGGGTCAAACTGGTAATCTCATAGCCAGAAATCCAATGTTCTTTTAAGTTCTTGAGGTTTCTATTAACTTAAACAAGGCGTTCATTAAATAGTCAGGAAAAAAAAAGGGACCGGCTTAAAAACCAGGTCAGAGACCCTGGTTACAGAATGCTTCTTACAGAAGTTAGAGGCTTCAACTGCTTGCTTTTCCAAGAATGTCATTTCCAGAACATGCATATTGGCTCTAAACTAAAGCAATCCTTCTCCTGTCGGTAACGGATGGAGACGTTGATTATATATATAAACAGGATGTTATGCCACATGACAACAATAATTGAATAAAAACTAATAAAGTCTTCCGCAGAATTTTTATTTCCCAATATAAATATCATAATTGAGTAAGTTCCACAGAAGAGCATTTCACAAAGTGAACATTAGGTAAAACAAGAAAACTTACGAAGATCGTCCAAGGATATACTGCTGAGACTTTCTCCGGTCTTTATAAGGCGAATCTTCCCTGTAGGGTAAAATAATAAGGACTTCCATTTTACTTTCTAATATCAAAGAGAATAAATGAATGAGTTCCATCTACAACCCAAGGAAGGACACTCTTAAACTTTGTCTTCCTTTTTTTTTCTGTTTTTTCTTTTTTGTGTATGTGTTCATGTGTTTGCCTTTTAAACTTAATTTAACATGGAAACCTAAGGTTGTTTCCACAATTATGTTGTATTAACTATTTTGGTATTGCCACATCAACACTTGACACCCATGTGGGAAACTGAAATTCAATGTTGTGTCCTTCAATATGTATTTGTCAAACATGTTTAGTATCAACACACTTCAAAGATACACAATATTTAAATTAAATTAATAAACTCTTCATCCCCAATTTCATTGGTGTGAATAACAGTTAGATAAATATAAGCATAATGGACGTATATGTGGTTTTTTTTCCCTCCCAATAAGATAACGGACAAATGGGTATATCATATATGAAAGGGACACCAGAGACATCAAATTAGACCATAGAAAACTGAGAACAATTAGAATTTATCTCTTATAAAGGAATAACAGAGAAGCCGATGGGCTTTAGCCTGAATGGCACTTCTGCCCCCATTAGGTATGAGACAGTGGGTTAGAGTTCAAAGGTTTGTATCCAGTGGGGTGTGAGTTAAGTTGCCAATAAATAGAAGAGATAGAAGAAAACAAATGCATACAGGTTTACATACCATCACGACGAATACATATCTCTGGGATGTTTTTAACCTCACCGTTGATGCTATCATTGTAAACTCTAGTCTCAATATCCCCCTCAACATAAACTGAAGAGCTGCATTAAAGATCCAAGCATTAGATAGACACATTAAATGATGAATTCAGTTTTTCTCAAAAGAATGGATGCATACTTTTTAACAAGTTGTTGTACCGCATAAGCCCCAAGTGGTTCATTATGCACAGCAATTCGATGCCACTGTGCTGGTTTAGGCAAGTCTTTTGTTCCTACAATTCTTTGGTCAAACATGCCCCCCGTCCCAACCGTAAAGATAGTTACCATTCGACCATTTCTCAAGATCTTCTGCACAGGGGCTTGCCCAACTTTTCCACATATAATTGCCTGTATACAAACACTACATAGTGGGTCAAATTATTCACTGGATAGAACACATGTGAGCAGAATGTCTAACCCATTGTCAAACATGAGGGAAGAGTAAATATCAACTATCATGTCTTATGTGGTTTTGGTGTCCTAACAACTCAAATGGCCAAAAAAAAAAAAAAAATTCTTAGGCTTGATTTAGTGTAATTCTCTTTGCTAAGGTTCTAACTTCTAAAGCGAAGGAAATTTCACAATATTCAATGCTTATCTTTTCCACAATTTTCTTAGCAACCAGCAAAAGGGATAAGTACATATTCCTATGAGCCATAAAAATGGAATTATTCTTCATGCTTTATGTATCACTTTTGTACGGATGAGATCTAAGAGTGGGCCAATCACAGAAAACAGGTGTCTTTGTCACAAAACATGAACACAATGGCAAATATGTACACACACACACACACAAATGAAATCAGCATTTTGATCACCCCATGGCAACCTAATAATTATCTCCTACCATCCTTTGTGTCCACAAATCATACTTTTCAACAATTGCCAACACAAGGCTTTTGCCTTTTATTTTACACTCTCAAAGGTTAAGTAAATTGCAATAGAGCCATTCAATTTCTAGATAAACCATTTCTATTTCTTAACTGAAAATTAATATCAAATACCTTGTGCACGCCACGGAAGCCCCAACCCCTTCTAGGATCCACACCTTGGGGTTGTAACTCTGTCTTGTCACCAAGCAAGTCATCAAAATCTTCTTCCAGTTCATCCTTCTTTCCACCATCATTATCACCATCAAATGACATAGTCGAATACCAGGACTTTGAGCTTCCTTGCATGCTAACCACTAAAGCCATAAGACAAAAACATCATACAATGTCAACCCAACACACTCATTTCCAACACTTCTCAAATTGCAGTACATTAACAAACTTTAAAAGAAAACCTCAACCCTTTTTTATGCCTATCAAGTACTTGATATAAGTCCTCAAAGTACCAATATTATGATTATGTCCAACACTACAAAAGGCTTAACTTAAAAAAGAAATTTGAGCTAAACCCAAAAAACTCCATGAATAAAAGTACACGAATTTCAATTTTTATCACTTAATTAACAAATAAAGTCATCCACTTCTACATACATGTACAGTGTGTGTTTGAGTTGAAATTTTCACGTAAAATGGTGCTTTCAATGTAAAACAAAAGACACCCATTTGCACAAAAAGTACCATAATCAAGCCTATATCACCTAAATGATCAAAACAAAAGCTACCCATATGTTTTCATATATTTGTAACATACAAACAAACATGTATATACAAATGTATGAGAGAGAGAGAGAGAGAGAGAGAGAGAAAGAACCAAGAGAAGAAGTGGGCATGGTAGAATTAGAGGGTCTGAGAAGCTTTGAGAATCGAACAGCGAGTGAACTCATTTTTTCAGCAAAGAACTCAGCTCAGTGACAGTGCAAAAAGAGCGAAGGGTTGAAGGAGGGTTTTGGGTGGAGAGTTTCGGGTCGTGGATGGCCCGTTTTGTATTGGGTATCGTTTTGTTCTTACTCGGATTTTGAGTTTTTAAATTTAAGGTTTAAGAATCAGCCAGGGCTCTAGTGAAATTTGGACAATTTATAGGCGTCTTAGGTTGCGTTTGGTTGGGTGTAAAATATTTTTCAAGTGTAAAATGATTTCAGCTGAAAATATTTTCGGAAAAAGAAAATATTTTTAGGTGTTTGGTAGCATTTTAAAAAATACTTTGAAAAATATTTTCAAGTGTTTGGTTGTGATCTTGAAAATATTATAGAAAATACATTTTTTACTTGTTGCTCACATTTTCTCAGCTTTCAAACAAATATCATTTCTCAATACAGAACAACAAAACCCAACAAAAAAAAAACTCATCAAATTTTCTCAAGAACAACAAAACCCAAAAAAAAAAAAAACTGCTCAAATCCGGTCAGAGAAGAAGGAAGAGAGAGGCGACTGGGTTCGACGAAGAGAGAGGCGAAGGCGCAATCTCGCCGGCGCCGGTTGGGGCGCGATCTTGCTCTCTCTACTCTCTCTTCGTGCTCTCTCTCTCTCTCTCTCTCTCTCTCTCTCTCTCTCTCTCTCTCTCTCTCTCTTCGTGCTCTGTCTCTCAGGATTTTTTGGAAAATTTCTATTTGAAGGTAAAATAGAGATGGAAAATGTTTTACGGGTGGGGAGGGAGTATTTTACGGTCAATGTTCCAGAAAATCCAGAGATTTCAGTTGACCAAGATTTCAGTTGTTGCCAAACACCTGCAAACGCGTAAAACATTTTCTGAAAGTTATTTTCTGTCGAACCAAACGCAGCCTTATATGGACCTAATTTTCAATTTAAATTGGGCCAAGTACAATACCAATATAGATTGCAGGCATCTCTTGAAATCTTATTTTTAGTTGGTATCTTATAGTTTCCAGTAGTTTATTTATTAAATTTGAGATATAAGATATAATTTTTTATTGTGTTTAATACTAATGTGTGACAAAATACTAAGAACAACTTTGTTTAATAAAAAATAAAAGGCTAAAAGTTAGTTTATTAAACTTATATGCTTATTTGTTAAATATGAGATAAAAAAAAATATAATATTTTACTGTGTTTAATGCTAAATGTGTGATAAAATACTAAGAACAACTTTATTTATATTAAAAAAAAAAAAGGCTAAAAAGTTAGTTTATTGAACTTATATATAACTCTTTATGCTTTACTCTTTTTTATAAGTACAATTATATTTTTGCTGAGCATAATTTTTTAAGCCCAATAAATTAATGAAAATATGCTCTCTCAACTCAAAAGAGTGGGTCGAATAAAATCGAATCTTTTTCATCCAACAAAACTATAATATATCCCTAAAAAAAATACTTTACTGTAACTGGCATTTTCAAGTACTTTGAATTGTTTTTAATTATTCCAATACGTTTGTAGTTATTGACATATTTTCCGTGGACATTGTAGTCAAATAACCCAAAAGAAGTCATATAAGAAAGATATTTTGGTTTTCCACATTTTTGCATCCTTCACATATAAATAACCCAATGTCGATTCACAATAGGTTGAAGAGCACCAGGCAATTGACATATGATGGGTTTACAACTTTACATCATTCAATAATGGAGGCTCTAGGAAAAGGAAAAAAGCTCAGCTCCCATCGTATAGCAGCCTATAGGCGAAATGGACCATCAATAGAAAAAGAACCATCTTCCTTTCTTTCCATTTTTTTATACTAGTTGGAAACAAAATGATAATCAAATGGAAAGAAAAATGTTTTTTTGTGCTTAGAGATAGAAGAATCATTAATTAGAAGTTTATCATCTCCACTCATTGTGACTGAACAATGATCCTCAAGGATCTATGATTTGTGCTATTAACTTGCTTATTGATTTGAATTATGTGATTTAGAGGTTGAATTATATAGCGCAGGGTTCAAAAGCACGTAGCAGATTAATGCTGGAAGTAAAAGGCACTTGATTATCTAGCCTCCTTCCTTTATGAGGAGAACCATGATTCAATAGAATTCCTCAACACCAGGTGAAGCACTGTTACAGGGAAGCAAATGCAGTGGCTGATGCTCTTGACAGATTCGGTGCTACAATGGAGGATGATTTTGTTGTGTTTTAACTCTCCTCCTGCTTATGTTTTAATGCTTTTGTATCAAAATGCTTCTAATTTTGTGTACTTAAGACACTGCCATAGCAGTGCCAATCCTGTGTTGCTGGTTTAGCTCTTAATAGTATATCCCTTTAACCAAAAAAAAAAAATCTCCCTCCCCCATTTGTAATAATTGAATTATCAAAAAAATATATATTCATAAAATTACAAGAAATGGCTGGCAAGAAGTTCACTCTTTTTCCAATGGCACATAAAATGGAATAAATACAGAAATATATGAACCTAATAAGAAAGTGAAGAAAATAAGGATGAAAATAATAATTAAAATAGATAACTCTATCAAGTCTGAAGCTTCAAGATTACAATAAATATTTCATTAGGTTGCCTTGACATGAAAACAGCAAGGGAAAGATAACTGCATTGAAAAAGCAAAGAGATGAAACAACTCAACCAGGTCTGGAGGTGCTCAAAATAAAGCACAGGGATTATTTTCTCAGGCTTGCAATAAACCGACCATGTGTTGACGAATCAAAATTGACCTTTGTTCATGCAAATCGAATAAGATCCTCTATGATCAGCGTGCTGACCCACCACCACGTGGAGGGACTCTAGATGAGGACCAAGTGGACTTCGAGCCACCACCAGCACCAAAAGAGGGCTTTCGGTCATCACTCCGCCACCTATCACTGGGTTGGGACGTGCGATCATCCTGCCGGCTGCTGCCCCATCGATCTGGTTCTGGAGGAGGTGCCTGCGCAGAGACTTCAGGTCTCCGGAACCTAGGCACATATTTTCCAGCAGTTGGTGGAGCACCAGCACCAGTTGCAGCTGCAGCAGCAGCCACAGCAGCGGGAGCTGTAGCTACTGGCTCAGATGGGCGGGAACCAACAGGCTCAGAAGGCCTAGAAGGCCCGTCAGTTGATCTACCCAAGAGAGCTTCTCTCCTCTGCCTTTCTTTTTCCTCTAATTCCCGCTCTCTTTGCCTTTGCTTCTCAGCAATTTCGTCCAATTTTGCCCTGCGTTCCTCTTCTATCTTCCTTTGCATCTCAGCCTCTGCATGTTTGATGATGCCAGTTAAAAATACATTCAAAACACACAGAAAATAATCCTAGGCAGTGTGAGAATCCTACTAACAGTTCAAGTATTAGAGAATCATTCTGCGCCAAATAATCTAACGCACTATTTACTTGGAAAATCTCAGGATTTTTTAAGGGAAAGCATTCCCTGAAAATAATTAGGGAATGCAAGAATTGAATTAATGAAAAGTAACTGCTAAGACTTCTCTAAAGTAAAATCACTCCCATAAGAAGTTTTGAACTCTTCTCAGAAAGTTTTCATCAACATATATATTATTTTGTACAAAATTCTACCTTCCCGCTTGCGAGCTTCCTCCTCTTCCTGCAGCTTTCTCTGTTTTTCCTCCTCAGTCCGCACATAAAATATTTTCTTTCTAATAGCATCCCTCTCCTGCCGACGGGCCTGAAGCATTTGCTGGATTTGCCTGTCTCTCTCCTCCCTAAGTCGGTCAAACTCTGATTGCCGACGTTGCACCACATTTTCCTGGAATATTGTCTGTGCAAGAAAGGATAGATATTGAATTTGACAGAGCGTCAAAGTCATTCATGCTGAAAGCAGAAAGATGGCATGCCAACACAAAGGCCAGATATGAACATGCACGCAAGCAGACTAAAAGCAAATTTCCACTGATATCACGAATAGACAAATCAGTTAAAACTCACCTTATTCTCCAACATCCTTGCCAACCTATTCTTCTCCTTGAGGTCCCCATCATGGTGCTGTCTGCTAAGCTCAACCTCTAGCTGCAAAGCAACACAGAGAATTAAAGTGAGTATATTGGACAACAATCTTTTTTTTTTTTGGATAAGTGACAACAATCTTTTATATTGCAACTTGGAACATAAAATATCACTTCAAATGAAAAGACAGCTTCTTCATATGAAGTACATATCTACAAGCAGCATGGGCAAAAGGACTGGGACGTGAAGGAATGACTAAACTATTGAATTAAAGGCTACACCATTTACAATTGTGTGCAAGCATACATATGTACATACATACATACATATAAAAGTTATATACAATGCACAAGGCTCCCCTTCTGTGGGGTTTGGGAGAGGAAATTTTTTATTCCCATCCTATACATACACACACACACACACACACACACACACACACACACATATATATATATAGAGAGAGAGAGAGAGAGAGAGAGAGAGAGAGAGAGAGAGAGAGAGAATTAAAGTACCTGCTGCTCACGTTCATGAAGCACCTTCTCTTCCACCAAACGCTGCTGAAACGCAGCTTCAATCAAGGGAGCTGCCTCTTCTCTTTTTGCTCTTTCTAAATGATCCATGGTTTTAGCTAGTTTTAGTAATTTCTTCTCTGTTTCCTGTCTCTCCCTCAGCTGTTCACTCAGAGCCATCTCCATTATAGCTTGCTTTGTAACATTTTCCTGTGTACACATACAATCATTAACATATGCTCATACCAGCCACATACAGATAACATGAGACCAAATTTAAACTCACTCCGTCTAAAAACGACTTCTTTATCTTCCTCTTGCGCTGCTTTCCAACATCCTCAAGTAGAGCTTTTGCTTGCTCAAGCTCCTTATCTCTGATTTCCTCAAGGATCATTTGATTCTTCCTCTTTTCAACCTCAGATGCAAGCCTCTTCTTCTCTTCCTCTTCAGCAATCTGCTGTTGCTTTTTCCTTTTCAACTCTGCATTTCGTTCCTGGGAAGCAAACAAATTTTAACAAAAATTTAACTCATTTTCAGATTTGGAAAATGATACAAATTAAATACACCATCTCAGATAGCAGTTTTGAGGTACCATTTCCAAAAGTAGAAGTTCTTGCTCTTCCTTCCTTTTCTCAATGATTGATTTTCGAGCAAGAAGTCTCTTGTGTTCCTTATCCACAAGATCCGCCAAACCAGGCAACATTTCTCCTAGCTTTGATGCCTTCTTTACAGGTGGACAAATCATGGTCCTTGCATTATCTAATGAACCAGCAAAGACTGTCAAGTGATCCTGGAAACCATCAGATTCGAGGCCCTGCAAGATTAAATCCAATGAGATCAATCAAATTCTAACCAGAACTATTACACTACCTTTTTTAGCAAGAATGAAAGAAATATCACCCAAAAAGCAATCAGATGGTGCGTGGTAACACTAAAAGAATTATTTCATGTGCCAATTACCAATATTAGAATTAAAATATGTTTATTAAAACCCAACCAAATGGCAGAAACTTAAGAAACAAACTGATTGGAGAACTGTTTAGCTGAAAGAATTCTATCACCTGTTTTAAACCCCTCAATGAATATCCCAAGTAACAATATTAAAAGATATTTCATCAGAATCAGATTCTAATACTTGGGTCAGTCAAAATCTGAGTTTTCCAAAATATATTTCTAAGTTCTAACGATATATAGTTAATTAGCAAATGTATATTGTTGTCAGGAAAAGAAATAAGCAGAGACAGAGTTTGGTTGTTAAGTGTTAACTTACCAAATTACCAAACAATACAACACCCTTAATATGGTCAACTTTCATAGCTATGAAATTATGTTTAACAGCATCTACAGAGATCTTCTCAACAACGGGAAAATCAAAAAAGGGGATCATCTGAGATAAACTCTCAATTTTCAGTGTTTGATACACCCGAGACACCTGGGGAAAAAACATAGAGAAAAATTAGTAAAAGGAAAACTAAAATTTTGAGCACAAGCTTGGGTATAATGACTATCAACAAAAAGAAGGGTATAATGCGCATAAAAACAACAAGGCACTAAACACAAGAGAGCACCTGCTGAAGCAACCTCAAGGTAGCAAGCTTTTCCAGGGCAGGAGCATATTGCGACAGTTGAACTTCATGAACAGAGGAAGCTGAAGAGAGCTTACCCCCAAGCTTTGAAATTTTAACCAACAAGGGCTGTATCTTTGATGCAAGATCCAGAGGAAGAAACTCATGCTCCAGTAGATGGTAAAGATCTTTTACTTCCTGAGTAGCACAGCTCAATACACCTTTCAACACCTGAAATCATCAGCAAAATCAGATATATTGAAAGCAAACCATCATGTGCAGAATATTCATCCAACATATCTTATAAAATGTACCAACACATGCACAATGGACACATTTCAATAACTCAAACAAGATATTCCAAAATTTCATATGTCAATAGTGACAGATCGTCTAGATACTTATGATTGTAACCATGAAAAATAACTTATCCATACCTATTCTTCAAACATTAATGACAACATATATAGACTTTTTTTTTCTCTAAAAGAAAATTAAAATATCAAGGAATTTATAATGATTAGCTAAGGAGATTATAGCACAAAAAAATAATCAGGATGTAAGTGAGTAGAATATGGAATAAAAAGATAATCTACATGTTCAGCTGGCAATTTAGAAAATAAAAATGTATCACCTAATAAATTACATAACTAAAGAAGCTGATTCCATAACCTAGAGAAATCAAAGGTCTCGGACAATTAAGTATTTTGAACATTTATCATAAGAAGACCATAATCTAGAGAAACAATAAAATAACACCAAGCAAAAATACACCTCAATAAAGCAATCATTTCGAGCTTACCAGTTCTGAGAGAATGTTTGACCGTGATAGCTGCAAAGAGTACATTGTCAGGATGAGAAAATGTTGATAATAGATATCAAATGAAAGCAAATCCAACAGAACAAATCAGATTACCACTTCACCACCATCAACTTTAGGTTCAAGATTGAATCCTATAAGATTAGCCATCCTCAAGTTGCGTTCCTTCTCATTTTGAAGTTCCAAATGGGACGAACCACGTCTGTGAGTATAGGGCGGCACTGAGAGTGCAGCCAATACAACAGATGATGCTATCAATTGCAAATCCTTCTGACTCAAATTCTTATTGAAGCTTTTCTGAAGGGTAAAAAGCTTCAACCACGCATAAGCATGATATAGATGGCTAGATGAGATCCAGAAAATTTCTGTTAGCTTGGCATAATAAACCACCATCAAAGATGACTTGGGGGTTTTCTTAACCATGCACATCAATCCATGAATATCTTCCACAGAACGAAAAGCTTCCTGCAGCAAACAAAATGACAATATTGTGAGAGAGATAAGATGTGCCCATCACAAAATACAAATTGACAATTTTGTGCATGAATTATTGTCTCCCCTCTAAAAATACAGAAATAAAAACAGAAAAATAACAGATACCTGCCACAGTTCAAGTTCAGTAGCAATCTTTAGCTGTTCAAATCTTGTATCAAGATACAGCTGCAAGCTCTCAGGTGCAGACAAGTCAGGTCGGTCCCTTTGGTCTCTGTATTTGTTAAGATTAGATAGATGATTCCTGATAATTTCACACAACCTACGAAACTCCGTTGTCCGTTTGTATTGCTTGCAAAACTGGAAAGCCCGGTGTGCTGTCATCTACACACCACATTTGAAAACTCTAAGATAACATCTCTTTTTCCATCAATAAGATGCGTATTTTTTTTACATCAATATGGCATGTAATAGTCATGACACAAACCATAAAATCACACACTCAGAAATGAATGTATTTAATGCTCATTCATAGTAATAAATATGGCAGTAGTTTAGTGATGATGGACAACCCACCGTCCAATGAGAATATGAGAGAAGACCTGGTATAAGAATAAAATATATTGAGAGGAATAGGAAGTCAACATCACTTTTTTTTTCACCCAATACTTTTCATCTGCCAACAAATTACAAACAAAAATATCATGCCTGAGAAATCTAGTAGAGTGGCAAAATAAAGACCTAAAAGCTTATAGGTGCACTTTGGGGCAGAGGCGTCATGGAACCTAGGTAAAAAGCCCAGGCATGCAAGATCAAGTTAAAGCAAGCGTTTTTGAAAAGCAACGTATAAATTGTTTCCAAGAGAAAGATGCAACAAGAAGAAATTTTTTTTAAAAAAAAAATATTGATTTATCGTGCAATAGCACAAATGTAAGTCCATAACATATCTGAATACATTTATCAATGGGAAGCAAAGAAACCCTCAAATTATTTAATATTTAAGCATAACATAATATATTATTGTCTGGCAGCGTTCAAGAATGAAAATAGAGAAATAAGGGGGAAAAATTCTAAAATAATATACTACCGTCTGCAGTGTTAATTTTGGCAAATTCCCACAAGAACAGGCTTTCAAATACATCTAGACTACTCCCTCCTGATCAGTCATTCAGACAAAGTTACCCATGGATAAACTACAAGAAACAAAAATCTTCTAAACCATATATAAATGCTAAAGAATCCCCCCCCCCAAAAAAAATTATCACAAATCTAAATAAAATCTATCATACTATTGAATTTCTTAAATTCGTTGACAATACCATGCCAAAAGAAATTCTGTTTGAGGCAGGACCTACTAGAGTCTAGACTACTCCCTCTTGCTCAGTCATTAAGACAAGGTACCCGTGGATAAACTACAAGAAACTCAAATCTTCTAAGCCATAAGTAAAATGCTATAGAATCCCAAAAATTAACATAATTATAAAGGACATCTATCATATTATTGAATTATTAAATTCAATGATAATACCACGCCAAAATTCACACATGAATATTTAAATGAGTGAAATAAAGATTTAAGAGAAATTCTGTCCAAGGCAGGAACTACCGCATAAAGTGCTTCCAACTTTGAGTTGTTACGTAAGATTTCAAGCACTGTTCTATAGGTCTCCCACAAAAACTTGAACCAAGGGGTAACAAGTTCACGATCAGACCTATCCTTTCCCTTCTCTCCACTGACATAACTTAGCATCAAATCTTCTGGCCTTTTATCTGCTTCTAGGTCATCTACATCTAGAGCTTCTTCTAGGGCTTGTGCCTGACTACGAGCCTGCTCAGCTTTCTCAGTGGACAGATGCATGAAGTGTTTTATCACCTCCTCCAAAGAATTAACATTCACTTGCTGACACACAATGCGGTATTGAATCAGACCATCCTTGGCAAACCTACCCCTCCGCATGTCAACACAGAGCTCTACATATTTAAACATAATCCTTTCAAGTGTCTTTTGCCATGCTCGATACCTCCTTGATGTTATAAGGTCATGAAGGGCTTGCAAGGCATTTTGTTTCTGCCCAACATTTATCAGCTCTGCATCCATGAATAACAAAAGTCAGTCCAAATATCTCACACAGGATCAAGACAGAAGCAACATAAGTATGAAAGTATTTTTTTAAAGTATTGACAACAATACATGTGATAAAAAATTAAAAATGCTGAAAGCATAAAGCCAATATGCATTCTCCTACTTTACATGATATCCTACCCATTTGTATAACATTCATCAGCAATATAGCATTTGAAATTGATCAACCCACAGTGTTTAACAACAAAAAATTTCACACCCTCCTCCCACCCACCACCAAAAAATACATATAACTGACACATGGTCAGCATTCAACGTTATTTTTCAGACAACTTAAGCTGAAACCAGCTAAGGGGATTTATTTTTGGTTGAATGTTAAACTCAACTTGTTAAATAGAGTAATGCAAAGAATGATGAAGAGAAATATTTTACTCAATCCAAGTTCCAGGCAGATACATGCAACGCTTGCACATCATGATAGCATCCATTTTTGAAAGAAAAAAATAATATCAACACTTAAAAAAAGAGGTAATAGATTTCAAGTCACCTTCAGCTCGCTTTAAAGCATTCTCTGGTTTGGCAAAAGTCGTCATATCATCACAATATCAAATCAGCAATCACCTGAAAGAAGGATGAATATAAATCAAGTTTTCCCAGGGAGCTAAAAAAAAGGATAAAAAGGAAAGTAAAATCTAGATTTATTTATCTACCAGCAGACCCAAACTCAGAAGCAAATGCATAGAAGCACAGTATCACAACATAAAATAAATATCAAAGCTCCAAAAAATGGAGTGAAGATTTTCATCATTTCTACAATTGTAATAAGAAATCGCCAAAAGCTAAAAGCCTGCACTTAATCTAAATGTCCTTCCGTACCAACCAAAGAGTCATGACTCACGATGACATAAGTATATTTCTCTTATTTCTAACCTATATGTTTGTGTATGCGTGTAGGTATGAGTTATTTCTAACCTATAGCAAAAGGGATGGGTGAATGGCCCTTTCTTTTCAAATAAATAACATAGACCTAAAGCATGCATACGCTTTTTTTTTTTTTTTAAATAATAACTTAAGCATCAGAATTTTTCAAATATCCTCACAGCACACACACCACATTACATACCTAAATCCAATTCCTTTTTCTTCTTCAAAAATTACAAATTTCAACCTGAAGCATCAGAATTTTTCATACATCATTGTCCTTTTTCTTGTTCAAAGTTTACAAACTACACACATGCACGCACACACCAAATTTTTCGGCCAAATGGGTGTCTTTTCCACTTTCAAAAATCACAACTTTCATCCAAAACCATCAACATATTTCCTACACTCTCTCATACAATTCACATCCAACACAACAATACCATCCAAATTACCAATTAACCCAACTCCGGGTCAGCCCCGATCTTTCACCAGAAAAAAACCAAATTCCCTTAACTTGCCAAATCAAAACAGTTCCTCACTCGCCACCACACAAATCTATCCCCACTCTCCAACCCCAAAAAAAAAAAATCACAAATTTTTAATTTTTACATCGAATCCACACTAAACAAGCCAAACCCAGATCCAAATTTAACCCAAAACACTAAAATATTCAATCCAATTTTGCAACCAACACGTATATCAACAATCCATAAATTGTTTCATACCAACGGTTCTATAAACATACTCAACAAAACAAAAAACAATCACTTTACAAATACATATATATATATGATCCAAATTCTCTGAATACTATTAGATAGATAGCGAGAGAGGGAGAGAGAGCGAGAGTACCTGGAAGCTAGAGATTTCAGTGGCCGCAGTCTTTCTCAATGGGAGAGCAGAGAACGGTTTTTTAGGGTTTTAGCTTTGTTGGGTTTTGTTTTGATGGATAACTCAAAAAGACGGAGGTGAGCTTCATTGGGCCCTTGGCGCAGTGATGAATTGGGCTTCTAGACCGACTTGTTATCTTTTCTACTATTTAGATAATATATGTTTTTGTTCCTTAAAAAAGAAAAAAAAATTGCTGTTAATAAAAAATAAATTAAATAAATAAAAGAAAATGACATAAAACTAGTCCTTTGGGTTATTTTAATATTTTTTCTCTCTGCGAAGTTAAACTCACACTGAAAAAATATGACATAAAACTGTAAAAAAAAGATAAAAAACTGTACCAAAAAAAGTCAAAAGTTGTTGTTAATAGACATTTTACGGTGTTCATTAATACAACCCAAAAGATAATGTATATTTTTTTTTTCCACTTGGGTTACCCCGTCAAATTCAACTCTATTTGGCATCGGTTTTTAGCATTAAGTTTTAACTTTTAATTTTTATGTCTAGTTTTTAAAATTTTCACTTTCTATTTTCTTCTTTTTTCTCACTTTTTTCATAATATAACCGTACACTAAATTGACTAGTAAACACTTTTTTTTTAATAGAGAGAACTAGTAAACACATGTTAAACTAAACTATTTACCCATAACTCAGCTCGAGCTTGATTGCCAATTGTCATGCCTAAGCATAGTTTCTCGCTTCCAAGTACCAACTCTCAACTCCCAAGGGCCAAGGCCAAATTCAAAAATTTAACAACAATCCCCCCCACCCGAAAACACTCTAAAATCATATTCTATAGTATTAAGGTGGACATTCTAGTATTTTGTAAAACCCTCAAATATTGTGGTCATTGTGAATATTATAATCCGTAGTCATTTGTAGCTGTAGGGGGTGGTCTTCTAGTTGGACTCCACGGGCAATGGACTAGGAGCCCATTGAGAGATAAGGTGATTCGAGAGAACAGGTCAAATCCATATTCACTAGGAGAAAGGTCCTAGACCTGGAAAATGGACCAAGGGCCCAGCCAAGGAAGAAACCCCACGTCCTCTGATTGACACCGATAAGATATAACCCCTCGAGCCCAAACTCATGAAAGATGTCCAAAGAACTTGGGAAGGTAACTCCTAAACCAAACAACAATCATCTCCACATTAATTAGGTGTTTTCACCTTACACAAACTGCATTTATTAATTAATGACTGACCTAAATAGTACTTCACATCTCGAAAGTCCATTTTCATCATCAAAATGGGAGAAGAGACATTTGATAGGACAAGTATCTTCTGACCCTTATCGTAACCACCTTTTACTAAGAAGAAGACCCTTGGGTATAAATAGAGCCTTCACGCACGCTTAAAAGGGGCATATGAAAATATTAGAGTTAAGGAGTTTAGAGAATTTGTGTTTGCCTTTGGATGCATGTATCCTCGACAAGAATAGAGCTACACATTTTATCAATAACAAACCCATATTATTCAGTTTATTCTCTATTCATATCTCCTAGTGAATTATTTACTTTCCATTCATTACATATTAGTTGTGACAATCAAATTAAACTAAGAGCTCGGGCTCCACATCATTGATTCATAAACAAGGAAGAAATTCATAGTAATTGATTCATTAAAAATTAAAATTGTACTTATCATATTTATTACCATCAAGGATTAAGGTTTTAAAATCTTGACACGTCACAGAAATTGGGTAAAAGTATTTACATATTGTGAGTAACTGCAACCCAACCTGCCAATTTTTCTCAAATTGCGCCTAACCTGTACAAACGGGTGGGATCGTGATGCTCAAAATATCAAATTCACTGTAAAAATGTATTTGCCCCTAAATTGAGAGTTTCATGTGGAGTCGTCACTTATTTAAGTTCAAGGAAAAATGAGAAAACCTATTTTTTTGTAAAAAAAATACTTTTGTTGTATTGATATTTGATATGTGCGTCAATTTACTACAATTTTATGTAACAATAATTTACAATTCTTTGGTCCTAGATACAATATAAGAAATAAATTATATTGTTTTGTTTCCTAACTAGGGGCATTGTAGCCAACCCCACACTCTGCTATGGCATGTACCATATCCTGATAATACATGGATTTAGCAGCACTGAAAGGAATAGTGTAGTGGAAGTAAAAACCAGCAATAACAAAGATGGACAGGTGCTTCCATTCTGTCCACTATATCCATGGAAGAGCTATTTTCTTGCCCTTATGTTTCAGTACAGGGGACTATATCTCTGTTCTTTAATTGAGCCAAGTGAAACTTCATCCTGTATATATACACCCCCACTGAACTCCCGAAGACAATAATTACACCTAACCTTCTGTCTGGTTGCATCAACAAGAACGCAATGTTCCCAACATGCATCTCTTCCTCGAACCATTGTCTTTGAAAGTAAGAAATTCAGTTAAGATTCTCTATTTTTTCCGTGAATGCTCACAAAGCACAAAGACAAACACACAGAAACTTATGTTTGAAGAAGAGAATTTCAATTATAATGCTTAAGAAACTCGCACACTTCTATAATTGTAACAAGGAGCCATAACATAACTATGGAAATAAGACCAAGGAAAAGATAAGAAAAGAAACTCCATAAATTATTGCAAATACTGAATAATCCCATCACAATAGATACATTATCTTGTACTCATACATTTTAATGCCCTGCCAACTTACCATACTATATGGTCTTAGCTAATAGCTAGCAACTAGCAAGAGGTTCCACCCCTCAAATCGGGTTCCTCATTGTCTTCTTTCTTTAAATTTTTTTTTTTCTTAAAAAAAATTCACTGATAAGTTCCCCTATATATTCACTATAACTACAATTATCAATTCCTTTTTCTTTTTTTTTATAATTCAATAGTTACAATGGAGAGTTGGGATTTGAACCCTATATGGTTTCATTGAAAACTCTGAAAGTGTCAACCAACTAAATTACAAAACTCTTAACTACAACTCTCAATTGTAGGTTACTACAATTTTTTGTCAACTTTATTTATTTATTTATTTTGAGAATCCACATTGTGACTAGTGAGTACTTGATTGACATACTAGTGTACACATTTAAGTTAAACTATCATTGTAGGTTCCAGTTAGCTCAACTTGTAAAGTCTCTGATAGTTAAATAAAAGATTTAGAGTTCAATCCCCGCCTACACCAAAATTCGATTGGTGTCTTGGTCTAAAACTATCATCAAGAGCGGATGTCAGAAGTTGAAACTCTTTCTAACAAAAAAAAAAAAGTTAAACGGTCACTAACATGTTAGCATTAATACATCGTAGCGAAATATATAAATCATCAACAGCTTAAACAAATAAAAAATGAGATAGTTTTACAATTAATAAGCTCAAACATAAAAGCTCATCAAATAAAAGAAAAAAGAAAGTTAAACTATAATTTGTGGGTGAATTTTGCCAAATAGCATAATTTTAGGAACAATATAAGAGAAATACATTCTATCAAGTGAAATTCAAGTTCCAAGCATTATGTTTGATCAAATTATCATGCAAGCCCATAATGCTTGGAACTTGGGTTTGATAAACTCGAGTTTCACTTGGAACTCAAGTTTGACAAACTTAAATTCCATAAAAGTGTTACATAACTAAATAAGTTTGTCAAGATGCGTTTCTCCTTATTTTTTCCTAAAATTATACTATTTGGCAAAAAGCCATAATTTGTGGTTGAAATTATTCAAGAGAGAGATAGTTTACCAAGTTTGAGAGGGATTTGAGGAAGAAATTGTTGTTAAGAGCTGAGAGTGGAGAGAAAAGGTTGGAGTTGTTGAAATCTGGGCAAATTTTGAGACCAATGTAGTTGAGGAAGGAAAGGGGCTGAGGAAATGGAAAAACATGGCGATAAATTTGTGGTCCTCATCAGCATGCCCGAGGACTAGGTCGAGCCTTGGAGGCATCGAGATCATCTACTATTCTATTTCATGTGACTTGATCCATGCGTGTGCTTTATGTTCTCACATAAAGTCATCAACCACTCGGAGTGTTTTTTTTTTTCCAGATAAATAAATTAGTTAAATAATTAGCCATTCAAAATAATGTTATTCCCACACAATTTGTCTAAAATTCTGAATTATTGAAATTTTAAACTACGGAATTAAATTATGCCCAAAACACACCATTTCAAATGCTTATGAAATGCAATAATAATAATAATTGTGGGGGGTAAAAATGCTTAAAGGCACGTTTGGGTCTTGGGCCTGGTTAGTTGGTATAAGTCTGTTCAATCAGAGTCTTCTGGGCCCACAGGTTAGTCCGCACTATAATGGTCCGAGGAGTAGTCCGAGGTGGAGTATCTCCTCGGACAAGCCCAGTAAAAGCCATGGGACTTGCTAAAGGGCTTAGAGACTGAATTCTGGATGGTCTGTTGGGTAAAGGCATGATCCAAGCACCTGTTAGAAGCAGGAACGTGGAAGAAATATCTGAGGAAAAAGTTGCTACCACCACATTAAAGGCCCTGCATCTACCTCTCTGGTCGCATTAATGAAGAAATGACCTCTGAACAGTAGTATTCAGCCTTTTAGCTATTATTTGAAGACTTTAAGAAGGTGGTGGATGTGACAAGTATCTAGGGGAAAGATCTGTGTTACATGTGGATGAAAGAGGGAAGAAGAGGAGGAGAGAAAAAGAGAAAGAGGGAGGTCCCCTTTTGGAAACTAAAAATTGTAATCTTCTGCTTAGAGAAAGAAAGGCTATACAAATTGTCCTCGGCTTATGTCCGAGGAGGGTTTTTTGTCACATTCATTTATTACTTGCATAGACTGCGGCATTCTAGCCTGTTTATCAACTTTCCAATATCCCTAACCTAGGTTTCAAACTCATACTCTACAAATTTCATTGTATAAGGCTCATTTGGGCCTGAGTCCATCACTCGTTTTGGGTCCGGGTACAAATTGTGCACTTACAATAATAATAATAATAAATAAATATAAATAAATAATAGGAGTTGAAAAACTCAATCGTGTTCGAAAAGCTGAACCAAACAGCTAAACCAAACATGCACTATATAGATGCTATAATGAGTACAGTGTGGACTTAGAAACCGATTATAAGTTGATATTTTGCTTAAATTATCTATTATTTAGGGATTCCACACTACTTTTTGTTTCAAGTTTACTTCAAATAATCTAACTTTTAGCTCCTTGAAACAAGATAACTTTTAGCTTTTTAAAACAAGCTAGTTTTTAGCTTTTTGTCTCACATTATACAAATAAGTTACAAAAAATAAGCAATTTCCCAACGAACACTTTAATGAGATTTTTTTTTTCTTTGACAATTTTGTTGATCCATTACTTTATTTAACACTCATTACTTGTTAGGAAGAGTTTATATTAAGTTTAACAAATAAAATGAATAAAATTCTAATTGTAGCTAAAAAGAAAAAATTGAATGAATAACCTAAACTTTTAATACTTGGCTCAACTTGTGTATGTGACAATCACTTTTGCTCCACATTTTCAAATTTCTATTTGTTTTTTGCTTAGTAAGAAAGAAGGAAGCCGGCGGTGAGATTATAAGCATAATTTCAAACTAGAAAGTATACTCTTTTTAAATAAAAAATAAAAAAATAAAAAGTATATTCTTTTTTATAAAAATAAATAAATAAAGGATCTTGAAAGTATACTCGACTCTCAAGGTATCACTCACACCCATCTCTCATTTTCATTTTTCTAACTAAAGGCTGGGGTTCATAAGCACAATAATTCATGAGAACCCACTCCCTAAGGACGCCACTAAATCAATCTAACCTCACAGTCTCGTTTGACATTATGAAAAAGGTTAATGCTTCAATATTAGTAATACTATCTAGTATCATATGGCATTATGCATTTGGTGATGCAATCCATACTTTCAAGAAATTGTGAAGCTACAGATTACCATTACCTTTGACTTAACCTAATATTTGTTCCTTTCTTGGTCCATATTTCAGCCCTCTTCTCATCATGAAGCAAATAATGACAGAAATTAATTAGAATTTAAAAAGACGTCGCTAAGATAGCTGAATATAGAAACTTTAGCTGACATTTTGACAAAATTCCAGTGGAATTAAATTCTTAGCAAATGATCCCTCTATAACAACACATTTTTAACTTGCTACCAAAAAAGCAGCACCCGGGCTGGTGCTTTAAGACCCATCCCCACACTGATTTCAAAAAAATTGAAAAGAAGAAGAAGAAGGCATAGCAATTCAATACATGAGATGTTGAATCACAAGAATAATCTGACACATAATACAACAGAAAAAAAAAAGAACAATAAGAAGAAGAATAAGAAGAAGAAGAAGAAGAAAAATTTGAGTTCAGATGAAATCTTTTCAGGAAGATAATGGCAGACGAATAATTGTCCATTAGATTCAAATAATTAAGGTATATCTGATTAGAGAATCATAGCATATAATGAAATAAACAATTGCTGATAAAGATTTAATGACAGTCATATCATGGATGGCTTAAGTTAAAATAGATAGACCTCTAATGACACATTTTTCACATCATCTTGGTCTAAATAAAGGTCAAACTCCAGTGAACATGTCACCTTATGCTTATGAACAATAATACAGTTTAGAAATGAGGAGTAATAGATTTAACAAAATTGTTAATGACTCTTTAATAATAAAAAAAAAAAAACATGCAATCCATTAATGGAGATATCGATGAGTGTGTAATTATTTGTACCACAAAAATCTAGGTGTCACTTAAACCGGACATTAGCTTGCACTCATGTATGTTACCAGAAAAAATTTCTTCTAGGAATGTCTACTTCATTTCTGAACTCGCGTTCTGCCTAGCTCGGCGAATACAATCTTCGAAGCTTTTAACTAGAGGAGAACATTTCAGGATGTCTTTTGCATGTTCCTTGTAGCATTCCAACCAAGCATTATTCTCAGCAAAGCAAGGCATAGGCTTCTGGTACGGAAGCTTGAACTCCTTCTCTCGGAGATCCTTGGCTCTTTGTGTTACTTCCTGCACCATATTTTCCTCCTGCTTCTGCAACCTGTCCAGAACCCTCTCGCCATCTTGAAGGACAGATCGAATTGCATCCAACTCTGTGTAGGCAGATTGTGCAGGTGTGTTTACAGGTACAAATAATGGAGTCTGCAGTGGCCATCCTGTAGTAGCAGCCCCCTTAAATGTTTCAGATTCATCAGAAATCTGCTTCTGATTTACCTTAGCTGAGGGCTGTCTAGGCTCTCGGGGTACCTTAGCTTTTTTAGATTTTTTATTTTTCTTCTTCAACTTTTCGGTGTCATCAGAAAGCCGATTAAGAAGGTCGCTGCTAATCTGAATTGAAAACTCACCCATAACAGAGCAACTCCCACAAAAGGCACCTGAAACATTCAAGCAAGTGATTGTGTTGTATTAGAAACATATAATGCAAGCTTTTCATAATGTTGTTGTCAGCTATGAGTTCTTTCATTAGGTATCTAGCTCATATTATATAGAGAGTGAAAAATGAATATTTAACAGCTGCGCTCGAGACTCAAGAGTCGAGCCCACAAAATGCATAGGAAACTTCACAATGAGTAGTGACTATTACAAGGAGTAATTGGGAAATAAATTGACCCTTTTTTTATAAGTAAAAAATCTTATTAGAAAAGGAAAAGGGAATGTCACATAAATAGATATGAACAGACACTTTTCAAAGAATACAAATCAGAAAGAAAGGAATCAATAAAATCTACAAAAGACATCAAAGGGATGCTGTCTAGGGCACACATCCAATCAAAACATAAACCGCAGACATTTGGTAAAGATAAAGACTTCACTAAGTTTGGCAAAAGGAGGCCAACATTGATGATTCCCTATGCTCAAATGTACATTTTGATCATTAATGTCAAATAATCCAGGTGTCTCTAAATGCACAAAAGAAAGGTAAATCATTGGCAATCCCATCAGACCTGAACTTTTAAAACAGAACATTATATCATACCAAAACTCTACATGAGGTAAATGAATGTTAACTGGCAATGTTGCACTGTCATTGGCATATAATGGCAGTTTACATGTGCATGCGTGTAGAGGGTATCCTATGTCTCATGAATCACAGAGCTAGGATATTACACCATTAGTCTTCCCCTACAAAAAAATCTACAGTTCAGAGCAGAAAATCTATGAAAGTGAATAAAATGCATTTATTAGTAAGTCATATTGATGCAACCATGGAAGGAAGATTAATTTGTTGCAAATGCATCTATCCAAGATTTATTTTATGGGATCCACATGTGAAGTCCAATTGAAGAAAAAGTCATGTGGTTTAAAGTCTAGTTATAAGTCTCTCCTAGGTTAAAACAATTTCTAATTCGGGTTTTTATTTATTTTTTATAAGTAAAAAAAGAACTATTGAGAAAAGAGAAATTACTTCATGTTCATGAAGATGGAACACAAAGTAGAATCAAACCGAAACTCTTAAGAGAATTATGAAAGTAAAAAATAGAAGTACAGCATGTGAAACCCCAAACACGAGACCAACTAAACAAGGAATGAATCAATAAGCATTTTAATTGATCTAGGGATCTCTCTTAGTGTCTTTAAATGTTTGAGAGTTGCGTTCCTTCCACATTAACCACATCAAACATGGTAGCACTATAATTCCAGATGTCCAAAGAATGCTTACCAAGCCAATTCCTCCATCCAAACTGCTTGGTGTGTCAAGGCCCAAATTCCTTCATTTGAAGGGGATTGCAGAAATTTAGGGTATCTTAGGTAATTTTATAGAGACTAAAACTTTTAGCAAATTCTAAGTATCTTAGCTTTTTCTTTTTTATTGAGTCCAAGTTAAGTCATTATTAGTCATTACCTTGATAGAACTTTTTACTTAACTAGTAATATCACTAGCACAAGAAACATTCCTTATGTCTTGTTATGTTATTTTCTTCATTTCCTCTTAAAATCTCTTTTCTTCGGTACTTTGTTTGAGTGGGCTCATATTTGGGTGTCTTATGAGTTGTATTTCAATTTCTGAATTCTTACACTGTGTTAGCTTAAGTTCTTGAACTTGTTGTATTTGTTTTTCTTCAGAATGTTCACCAACATGAAATTTTCAATTTCTTGAATAAAAGTTCTATTACCTATAAAAAAAATGTTTTTTTTGGATGATGTAGGAGAACTTCACTCAAATTAGCTATATTAGTTGCACATCGCAGAACATATTGTACAACAATCCTCACTATTAATCAAACTCCTATAGGCAACTGACGCCACCCGCCAGAACTAGTTCCCGGGTAATCTAGTCGCTTTTCACCCTTGATGGGCTAAGTAGCTTATCCTCAGAGGCAAAAATATGTTCTTTCTTCATTTCTCTTCTTTTTCTTTTTTTTTTCTTCTTCTCTTTCATGTGCTACTGTTCACGAGTGCAGATCATTCACATCCTAAACACTATATAATTTCCTTCTTCCTTACAACCTTAAGTCAAACTCTTACTACTCTTAACTATCAATCCCTAAAACCCCACGTATTTTTTCCTATCAAATAAGCATAAAAAAAATCTCAACAAATTTCTCATGACCCAAAATCCATAGCCTTATTATGAACTCAAGCACATGACAAAACCAACAATTCAAAACCAGTAAAACTATTCCACATAAAAATAAAAAGATATACAGAGCACTTAATAATAGAAGTCACATGATGGTCACAAATTGTCTCCATTACACAAGTAAGTTAAAAAAATGTATCTTTTTTGAAGTCTCAACCAATTTGACAATGCAATTGAAATCCATAACCAGAGGACTCCCGAAACATAATGAAACGAATATTTATTTTTTTTTTTTCCAAACATCCCAAAAATAACAAACACTATCTCTTTGCTGCGACTCTAACAAATCTTTACTTGTGTATGAATTTCAAAAACAAAATAAAGAGCTGAAAACCTGAAACGCACCTCTCACGCCGATCGATTTCGTCCCTCTTCTTCTTCTTCTTCTTCTCACGCCGATCGATTTCGTTCCTCTTCTTCTTCTCACGCCGATCGATTTCGTTCCTCTTCTTCTTCTCACGCCGATCGATTTCGTTCCTCTTCTTCTTCTCACGCCGATCGATTTCCTCCCTTGTTTTTTTTCTTATATCGCTCAGGCCAGATCTATTTATTTTCCCTTTTTGCCCTTTTCCCTTGTTTTGTTTTGTCCGTGTGTGTGCTTTATCGTTATTATTTTTTTTAGTACAAAGGGAAAATTTTATGGACAGCTTTAATAAAAGGGGAAATTTTAAGTTTAATTAAATTTTTTTTTTGCTAAAAAAAAAAAAGGAAAGGGTGAACAATGTGGTAATTTCACTTGGACATAACTATAATAGTACTTTATCTACTAGGTCGAAAGCTTTGTTAGAGTGCAGGGAGACCACGATGAACCATAACTTCCTAACCTCACGAGGGACACTAGTAAACCTTGAGCTGTTAAGGGAAGTAACTCAAGTGAGTTTATATTTGGACCTCACACGTAGTGCATCTTGTGCATCACCCAAGACCACTAATTTTTTTTAATTATTATTAAAGGTTAATTTTGACAAATTTACTATTAGATAACATTTCTTTTTTCTAATAACCCTCCATGCTGCAATTTTTTTAAAAAATTAAAGATTAATAGTTATGTCATTAATAAATTGTTTAAATTTCAAGTTTTTGTAATTTAAAATTATGCATAAAATGTTCCACCACATTTTCTTTCTGTTGTCCAAACTAACATTGCTAGTTTTTCTTAATGAAATGTATTATGTTTTCCCTAAAAAAAAATGCATAAAATATAAGTATATATAATATCCAATTGACACAAAATTTGACATGTGTATTAAGAGTATAATGCAACCCAACGGTTAGATTTTCAAAATATGTAGTAATGTTAATTTTTTTTAAAGGAAGTTGTAATTTTGTATCTAAACTTTGTCCGAAATTTTATTAAACAAAACAGTCAAAAGAACTTACTGAAAGCATTAGCGATGGGGATGTAAAACCCCCAAAATTGTTATTTTAGTAACAAACACTCTAAAAAAAAGCTTTACTCGCGTGGGTAAATCTTTTAGCAACTATAAACAGTAAAGTCCTATATATAGGAATCACTATAGCAATGATGTAAAACTAAAAAAAATAATATTTTATTTTCTTTCTCTCTTCTATTTCTCCTTTCTTATAAACACTTTCAAATTTTCTCTCTCCTATCTCTTCTCTCCCTCACTTTTGGACTTTCTCTTCTCTCTCCCTCTCACTCTCTGACCCTCTCTTTTCTCTAAGCTTTCTTTCTCTCATTTCTCTCTCTCTCTCTCTCTCTCTCTCTCTCGATTTTGGGTGGCAGTGGATCGACAAGGCTATGGTGGCTTGACGAAGCTGTGGTGGCGGTGGATCAAAGAGGTTGTGGTGGTGGTGGATTGGCAGTTGGCTTAGTTATTTAGGTGTGATTTGTTTGGTGGGTGTGTGATTTGGGTTTGGGTTTGGGTGGTTGATCAGTGGTATTTCAATGGTGGTTGGTGATTTTGGTTGCTGTGGAGAGAGTGAGGGAAGGGGGGGGGGGGGAGAGATGAGTGGTTTGGTGGTGGTTGGTAATTTTGGTTACTGTGGAGAGAGAGAGAGAGAGAGATGAGTGGTCTTTTATATATTTTTTTTGTAGTTTATATTATTTTATTGGATTGTAGGAAAAAATAAGAACTCGGATGTTGGATGTATCGTTAAGTGAGTTGGTAAAATAGATAAAATAGTTTTTTAGAGTGTAAAATATTTATTTTTTTAGATCCCTGGATGTGAATGCTCTAAGAGTGCCCTGTGATACTTTTCATTTACAAAACTCGAGT
The DNA here is from genome assembly GCF_040712315.1 of Castanea sativa. NCBI lineage: Eukaryota > Viridiplantae > Streptophyta > Magnoliopsida > Fagales > Fagaceae > Castanea > Castanea sativa. The sequence goes on along the minus strand of NC_134015.1, from coordinate 5,428,406 downwards.
AAGACTCATATACAAAAATTCTGTCAATTTGCAAGCTCCCCCTTTTAGCTTATTTTCAAAATTTTCTTTTATGAGTTTTTTTCTTTTATGAGTTTAAACCCAACCCATCAAACCAAGTAATTATATCTGTTTACAATTCTTTTTTCACTATTTAGGTAGACAATAGGCACATATATAATGGCTAGGCTTTAATATGCTTTAAAAATAATTTTTAACAATTATTTAAAAATAACAATATTTTGTTATAAAACAAATTTTGTTATTTTTGAAAAAATATATACATATAAATAAAATTATATATATCCCTACTGTAGCAGTGTCCTAATTTTTCAAAAATTGTTGTGTTGTCATACTGTATTTGTATTTGTATTTGTACCCTTGCCCATATTTGTGAAGGTGCTTACTTCAATTTTGAACATATTAGTCCAGAAGTCTATCTTTTAATTTATATTTCTTGAACCTCATTATAGGCACACATATAGACAAATTTTCCAACTTGTACATGTCTTCAAGAATATAATTTTTTCTAAGAAATAGCCTTTAACTGCTTTTAGAATGCAAAAGTAAAAAGTACCAGGAGATCAATTTCCAAAAAAAAAAAATGATAAAGTATTTCACAAAATTTCAATTGTACATCATAAAACATGGTAATCACCATTAAAAAAAAAAGTAATGAGAGATTTTATTGAAATAAAGTATGCTTAAAAGAAAAGCCTCCTAACAATTACAATCAAAGATTCATGCTATCCATGAACTTAACAAAAGAATTAAAAAGATAACCCTTCCCTAATCTTATATACCATTTAAATAAAGAACATACAAATAAATACTTAAGGTTAATCACAGAACTCTCTAGACCATAAAAAGATGCAAGTATTACGTTCCCTCTACATACATACATACTCATGGACTAGACATTTCTCATTTAACAAACCAAGTGCAAACATAAAATCCAACATAAGAACTCAATTGGTGCTTAACTTTGTAGTTTTAACTCCTGCTAAAATCAAAAGAACCACATTAAGACTCCAAGTCTAGCCTAAGGTAACATGGTTCAAACATAACATAAAATTAGCAATATAATCTGAATCGCAAGAAACCAACATTAGATGACGACATATGATGAATCAAATATCCATGATTGCTTAGTAGATCACTTAAGAAAGATATTTTCTGGGCATAGTTGTTCCACCATTTTGAAACCTCAATTACTAAATTAAGAGGAATCGAAACAACCAGTATTCTTGCTACAAAATTTAATTTATAATAGGTCTCAAATATGAAGATTGAGAACTACATCTTTCTTCAATAAAATCTACTAAAAATTTACTTCCACCATTCTATTACCTTCATTCCTTTTCTTCATTAACAAGGTTTGAGCACAAAGTTTCTTAGCAAATGAACAATTTAGAATAGTGACACTCATTACAAGATGATTGTGCCACAAAGAACTTACTTATCAAAATAATTAATCAAAATCAAAACTGCAAACATAACCACCATTTTTTCAAAGCACAAAGACCAGACGGAACAAAGAACTGAAAAGTGAATCAGATTTTTGGTTAAACTAATAGTTGAACCAATAATGTTATAAATAATTTAATTAATAATTTTAAAAATAAATAAAAATAGTGTTTATTAACTTTATAATTTTTTTAAAAATAATTTGTACGTAAAGTTTTTCGTCTTATATAAGATAATAAAATGATAGTTACACTCCTAAAAAAAAAGATGATAGTTATACTAAAGGACAACTTTAAGAAAATTTTCATTCTATTTTCACAGAAAATATAAAAAGAAAAAAAAAAAATCAGTTACTCTACTTATAAAAAAATTTAAAAATATTTTCTTAACCGAAACAAACCCACCCAAGGAACCACCTTAACCCGACCCATTTGTACCAATTCAAATCTGAAAGTCGGCGAGAAAAGGAAAGTTAGCGTGGAGAGCAGAGTCCAAAACCCTAGAGCTCTGTATCAGGTACGATCTTTCTCTCTTCCTCACTCTTTTCTCTTATATATGCAGAGATTATTGATATATGTGTATGGATTAACTTAATTGCATTAACATTTATGGAAACAACGAATTTTTTGTTGTTGTTGTTGTTGAATTATGAATGATATGCTCTATTCATATTGCAATTAGACTGTTCTAAAAGGCTCAATTTTGGGTGGTTAATTTGGGTTTTGCTGATTTTTCAAGACCCATGAAATTTCAATCTTAGAATCAACGTGGGTGCAACTTGAACCCGTTATTGCCCGGTTTGTGTTTGATTTTTTGCCTAGGAGACTGTTGAATTTGAGTTACACTCAGTATTAGACTTTGCTGTTGTTGTGCTGGAGCTAAAATTTTAAAACCCTTTTGATGTTGTTAGAAGTAGAATCTATTGGAGTAATGTTTTATTGGGGTTGAGCTTAGAACCCTTATTGCCCGGTTTGTGTTTGATTTTTTTTGCTTAGGAAACTTGGAAACTGTAAAAATTTAGTCACAGTTGATTTTAGCAGTATTAGACTTTGCTATTGTGCTGGTAATTGTGATGGAGCCATAACTCTAAAACCCTTTTGATTTTGCTAGAATTAGAATCTTATGAGGGAGTAATTTTTGTATGTGGGTTGAGTTTGATAAAAGCAAATTGGGGGTAATAAGAATTTTGTTTAAATTTTGTTTTAGGGAGGTATTGATATTGAATAATGGCGGCAGCTGCATCTTCGGGATCCAACTCTCTTAAAGAATATCTGAAAAGATATGGAATCAATGATGAAGAGGATAAAAAGAAAAAGAAGAAGAAGAAGAAGGTCCAAAGTAAGCCAGATGCAACGGGTCTTTTAGTTGTGGATGAAGATCCAGTTTGGCAGAAAACAGTCAATCTCGAAGAGGAAAACAGCGGCGATTCAGCTGGTAAATCAATAACATTTTGAAATTTTGATTTTTAATTTTTTCCTAGTTGATGGTTTTCCTTTTCCACATTGGGTTAAGTGTTCTATTATTATGTTATTGAACATGTAGATGAAGAGAAGCCACAAGTTAATGAAGACATTGAGGTTAAGCGGATGAGGAGGCTTGAACAGTTGAGAGCCAGACGCGCATATAATGCCATATCAGAGGATGGAAGTGGTTGGGTTTCGCTCTCTCCTAAATGCTTGAATTCTAACGACCCAAATTCTGATATGTCTCCACCTCGTAAACAGAGGATTCGAAATGACACACCTTCACCAGAACCTGAACAGGATTCTGGCAGAGATAACATTGATTTGTCTCCTCCACGACCGAACCTGAACAATGATATGTCTCCACCTCGGAAACGGAGGGTTCGAAATGATAGCCCTTCACCAGAACCTGGAGTGAAGCTTTCAACTGATTTGCTGAATTCTGATATGTCTCCACCTCGTCGACGTCAAGTATTGGCAGACAATGATAGGAGTAACCCTGACATTTCTCCTCCACGACGGGGTCGTCGTGGTTCTACATATCAAGATGACTTCCATGCTCCCCTGGGGTCAGACCTTTCACCCCCAAGGAAAAGCAGGAAGGATCTTGGGAGATCTGGGTCACCTGACCTTTCCCCTCCACGTAGACGCTCAACTGAAACCAATGCTTCACATGCATCTTTGCTTCCTGACCTTTCTCCACCAAGGAAAAGCCGAAAGGAAGCTGCCGTGGAAGAACAGCGAAAAACAGGTCTGATTTCTGGCAAAGATATGAGGGAAGAGATTGCTAGAACTAAGAAGAATGATTTGTTGAGGTAACAATTACATTAAGCTGTTAAAATACTGCCCCCCACCCTCTTTTTTCCACTTTTTATGGTTGATGAATTGTGTTTTTCATCTTTATTATATGCACATTCACAACTGATCAGTTGTGAATGTAGTTGCTTATTTTGATTAGTTGTGTTTTATATGGGACCTTTCTGCTCTATTGTAGCCAAAAATGATATTGTGCTTTTGATGATATTTTGGTTCAAGTGTTTGGCCATACTATACTCCAGTAGGGAGTCATTTGAGTTATTCTCGATGAACATGGCTGTGTACACCTCAGGTCGAGTTTCCATTTATCAGGCTTAGTAACAGGGACTCAGTTTGTTGTTCTCAAACTAGGAAGCTTGGTCAGTTGTATGGTATCCTAATTCAGGCTTCCATGAGGTTGCACATATGATCTTGTGTGATAGATGGAATTCTCGGTATTAAGCTTGTGCATGCATGGGTTGGCTATGTAGTCTTCAATTGCCAAACATTGGCTTCTCCTTTTATAATTGAAAATTAGGGATATTTCTCTCTATCTCTTTTGGTTTCTCTAACCCCAGGGAACTGTTACAGCATACAAATGATTTTGTATAGTGTCTACTTTTGTCTGAGCGTACATATGCATAGGCATTAAGTGAAATACTCATGATTTACAATCTTCACAGTATGTAAGGCCCATCTCATTCCACGTGGATGTGATTTGAATTACACCAATACAAAGGGCTGGTCTTTGATAGGAAAAAAGGTGAATCTGTAGTAGCCCAAATGTATCAACTTATTAGGAAAAAAACCTTGCTCTTTGGAAGATCTATCTCCTTATTGGTGTTTTGGTCTGTGATTATTATTATTTTTTTATAATGTGTCTTTCTTTTGGTGGGTCCAAGGTGATAGAATCACCGATTCATATTAGTATAGGCGATGATCAGTTTTTATCATTTTGGTATTTTGGTGGACAAATAAGATGTAGGTTCAAGGCTATATGATTCTGCTTGTGTTTAATTTTTGGTTCAAAGATCTGTATTGTCTGATATTTATTCCTGTGTGCTTATTAAACAATAATTATTCTTGTGTAGGTTTAATGAGATGGATCCTTCTATAAGTGGTCGGGGTGCGGAGCCTACATATCGGGATAAGAAAGGTGAAGAAAAACAAATTTCTTAATATTCTAAGGTTATGTCTTCCTTAATAATGTTTACATGCTTGATTGGGTCTTACTCCTTAATGCTGCAGGAGAACGTATATCGAAGGAGGAATTCTTAAAACTGCGAAAGAAAGTAAAAGTAGAAGAGAAGCCCAAGGTACTTTGGAAAAAAACCTTGAATTTGTTATACCTATACACACACACACACACACACACACTTGATTAGTAAGTTACACGCATCTTGTTTGTCTTGAAAGTTGAAACGTGACCTTACCCTTCTTCCCATTACTGAGGGTGTAGGAAGTGCCATTTGAGCTAGAGCACATTGGTGTCATTGTCATCATTTATTATTGTTTCTAGTACTATTGCTACTATAATAATAATAATAATACTAATAATCTATTAGGGTCACAATTTCTTCCTTTGCTTGCTGTGGGGTGTGGGGGGTGGTATTATTTCTGGATTTTTTTTTTTGGTGAGGGAGGTGTCAAATTTCATTGAAAAAGCTACACATGAAAACAAGTGTTTCTTGATCTTAAGCCTGCTTGATGCTATGCCAGCACTGTGGTACTATCACCCTCTCATAGCATATGGGACTCATGTGAGAGGGTGGTCTCATAAGATGCCTTTTGGCACAACCGTGGCTCTGCAGTGTTTGTCGTACTAAATAGTCAAAAGAATTCCGTTTTAGTAAAATAATTAGATTCTTGTGAGCGAATGAAATTTGTGTTTCTAACTGATAATGTAGGAGTCCAAGAGTTCATTTATGTGTTTATTAAGGTTCATCCCTGTGGCTGATGAAAATTTCTGTATCTTTTTTCCCCATATTTTGGTGGTCAAGCAAGAAATGTTGCATAATCTTGTTCTGATAGCAATCGCAAAGTTTCCATGCTTTAAATTGTTTAGGATAAAGTATTAGTGCCAATGAGCATCAGCTACAATCTATTCAACTTTAAATTTCCTTCTTACCCAAATTTTCTGCCTTGGTTATATTTCACCGTTGCTCTTTTGTTGTGTCATTGGAGTGATCTAATTCTGATCTAATTCAGAGGACCGTAGGAAGCTTCCCTTCTGAATTCATTAGGTTTTATGTTATATTTTTGCATCATAATGTTAATGTTTATTCCCTAAATAAAATATTTTGCATTCATTCACAAATTAAATGCTATAGATGTGACTTTGCAGAAAGTTTACCGTCTATTTATTTCTGTTGAGTAGTTGTCTGCACAACAATTTGGGAAATGTAATTCATGCTCCTAGGTTTTCTTCAGTTATGTGATGCCTATTTTAGCTTTGGCTCACTTAAGTGATGTCTATTTAGGCTTTGGCTGAATAATCTATTATTATTATTATTATTTTTTTATTTTTATTTTTCTGAAAAATCAAAAGATCTGTGGTTTTGACTAATGTTTAGTTAAAATGGTAGAGAGATTGGTTAAAAAAGAAATGATGCCATCTAGCTATGATAGTTTTCCCTTCTCTCTTCCTCTTTTTCCCCCCTTTACATTTCTCATCTCTTGTAAGAACTAAATTGTTTATGGAGAGAGCCAGTCTTGTACTGATTGCAAGCTGATGATGTTCATTGATGCTGTGAAAGTTTTACTTTATGTCATCCCTTTTACATCTCTTGTGAGATTTTATTAATATTGTAATAGTTGTTTGTAAGTAGTCAAAAAAAAGTTGGTAGTTATGAATACTACTGACTGCCCAAAAAAAAAAAAAAAACTATTACAAAGCTTGGCAGAGGTGCTGGAGTTCTGTTTTCAAAGGCTTAAAATGTGATATTGTAGAGGAGGAGATAAAAACTTGCATAAATTTGAGAAGTAAAGGCTTTTAGATATATTGATTGGATCATGGTTGAGGATCTTAGGGATAATAGTGAGCAATTTTAATTTATTTTCTTTCTGAAATGTTTTAGCTTGTATTTAAAGCCTCTTTCATTGATAAGCAAAGTTTTCAAAGGCTTTTAGAATTTTTTTTCTAAGGCTTCTTTCCTGGATTTAGTAGATAGTTAATATGCATTTGCTGCATGTTTTTGTCAGGAGATTAAGTTGGAGTGGGGCAAGGGCTTGGCTCAAAAGCGGGAAGCTGAAGCTAGGCTGCAGGAATTGGAATCTGAGAAGGACAAACCATTTGCGCGGACCAGGTAAAACTAACGATACAAGATATCATATTGTAATATATTAATATATATTTTAAATATTTACATGTGTTCTATAATCTGAAAGATGTAGCTGTAGGTTTCTTTTTCTAGTATCTTTCATGTTAATTTTTTTTTTCTTATTCCTATACATTTTATTGTGCCACAGACATTTGGGCATCTTGGTTGACAATATGTTTAGGGGATTCTTTTTTTTTTTTTTTTTGCTTGAGTAGTTGTGATAAATGGATTTTCTCACTGTGTAATATAATCCAGCACAATAAGTGGGTAAGCATATAGGTGCTGTCCTGCAGTAGGTCTGTTCCTCTATTGTGCCTCACCAAATTTGAGATTTACAATGGCATGGTGATAGTCAATTGGGTTGTGCTATCTTTATGGTTTTGATTTCCATATGATGCTGTAATCATAGGGTATTGTGGAAATCCACTTGCCTATGAAATTAACCATAGAACTTTTCGTTGGTATTATTATTATGATTTCTAGTAGGGGTTTTGGCACCTTCTGTCTTACATATGATATTTTATTAATGATTACTCATAAAAGGAATGTCACTTGATGGTAGCTGCAGATGCAAGAATGTTAGTGCTGGTTTAACCGCATCCTAATTTCCCCTTGCATCATTTCAATCTTTTTTTTTTTTTTTTTGGGGTGGGGCGGGGCTTGCTGTTATAATTGGTAGACCTCTCTGTAGTGGAACTGTCTGGCTTTAGAAATACATTTTTTGTTTAATGGTAGTTTACTGAGTGTTAAGTTGATTAGTGTGAGAACAATTGGAGGAATCGCAATCGGGTTTCCCATCATTATAGGTATGCAGAAAAAATAAGGATTGGCATTAAGTCTATATCTCTTTGCACTAGTGATGGTTGCAAATGATATAATTTTAGTGGATGAAATTAGAAGTGAAATTAATGCCAAGTTAGAAATTTGATGAGATGCTCTAGAATCTAAAGGCTTTTGATTAAGTAGGACTAAAATAGAGTACATGGAATATAAATTTAGTAAAAGTAGAAACAAAAACAAAGGGGTGGTAAGACTTGATGGCCAAGAGATACTAAAGAGTGATAATCTTTGATATCTTGGATCAATAATTCATAAAGATTGAGAGATTGCAGAGGATGTGAGTCGTAGGATAAGACTCATTAGAGTAGGGTGGATGAAGCGGAGAAGCTCATCAAGAATGTTGTGCGATCGTATAATACTTCATAATAGCTAAATGTTGAGCTATTATGAAGCGACATATTTGTAAAATGAGTATGGTTGAAATGAGAATGTTAAGATGGATAAGTGGAAATACATTGAAAGATAGGATTCAAAATGAGGAAATTCACTTAAAAATAGGTGTAGTGCCTATTGATGAAAAGATGAGGGAGGATTGCTTAAGATGGTTTGGTCATGTTCAGAGAAGAGCGACTAATGTACTAGTAAGAAAGAGTGAGTTGGGGTAAGTTGAGGGAACGGAAATATGTAGAGGAAGACCAAAAAGCACATTAGTTAAAGTAATAAAAAAATGACATGTCAATTAATGGAGTAATAGAGAGTATGATTTTAGATAAAGAAGAAGAAAGGAAAGCATATGATTGACCATAATTAATTTGTCAAGGATCCATAGCTGACCCGAAAATTTTGGGATTAAGGCTTTGTGTTCATTTATGAAGCACCTGACATGCATGGTGTCTGAATTTGTCTCTGGGTTTATGATTTTTGACTGATTATAGATTACTCATGTGACCAAAAAAAGGAAAAAAAAAAAAAAAATCTAAATTGTCCATTTGATGAATAATACATTAACTGTGTTTCACTACAGATCTACCCATCTTTTGTTTGGCAGAGACAGCATAATACTTTCATTTTCCGGTCTTACTATGTGTACACCTAGTGCCTTGTAATAAATAGCATCTGCGTTCTCTACTTATCAAAAAATAAAAATAAATAACATCTGTGTTCTCTGTTTGCAGAGATGATCCTGAACTCGACAAAATGCTGAGGGAGAGAATAAGAGATGGTGATCCCATGGCACATTTGGTGAAGGCAAGTAATTGACTTGCTTATTTTTTGTTGTTGAAATCAAAGAATTTAATACTAATTTGACATATCTCTTTGACATAGTGCAGAAAAAGCGTCCTGAACTAGTTCTCCCAAACCTAGGGGATAATGAGAAAATGAAGGAATCAGGGTTTGTTGTTCCTCAGGACATTCCTGATCACAGCTGGTTAAAACGAAGATTAGATGCTGCTCCAAATAGATATGGTATAAGACCAGGAAGACATTGGGATGGAGTTGACCGTAGTACTGGTTGGTTCATTTCCATCATCCTTTAGTCAGATGTTACTTTATTTTTCTCGAGAAGCTATGGATCTTGCCTTAGCATCTTCCTGTGTGCCATGATGTGGTGATCCCAATCATTTAGTCATTTCCCTTTATAGTGAACTTGTGTGTGTGAGAGAGAGAGAGAGAGAGAGAGAGAGAGAGAGAGAGAGAGAGAGATCATTGGCAACAGGAAGATTCTTATGCACCAAAGAAGCAAAAAAATTATTTTGAAAAGTATGTTTGCTATCAGAAGTGATTAATTTCTGTTGTTTTACCTCTTGTAGGATTTGAGAAGGGATTGTTCAAAAGGATGAATGAGAAACGAGCTACAGAAACAGAAGCATATCTTTGGTCTGTCTCCGATATGTGACTTGGAAGTGTATGGATTAAGATGATGGCAATATGCTTTTTATGTGTTTCTGGAAAAGACACCAAGGATTCTCAGCACCAACTGAAAATATGTTCCATAAATTAATTGGTGGCAGTGGTGTGCAGTTGAGCTTCCTTTACTGCTCAATAGCAGCAGCTGTTTCCTTTGCAATTGAAATTCTGTACTCATGATGCTTAGTTGTAGAATTCCAACTCTGCAGAGATGCTGTAACAATCCAGGTAATTTTTGTTGCTTGGCTGCGGATTTCAACTCTATGTTGTTGTAAAGAAACATAGTCCTGGCATGCGACCATAGTGATCTTTTAGAATGTCATATGGCCTTATTGAAAGATCTGACAACTTTTTTTGGCTAAAAGGTCTTTAAACTGACTTTTTTTTGGCTAAAAGGTCTTTAAACTGACTTTTTTTTAATAACTTTTTTATATTTTACATGAAAGTGGTATTAAAACTTTCCTTAAATGGTTCATTAATAAATGTCCTAAGGACACGTTAATTGGACTCTTGAACAAATATTTTTCATGATTTCTATCATTCTTGTAACTGAATGGCATATAACAATTTAGTTGAAGGTATAAAACAGTAGTTTCTCATTTTAACTTTGCTTTGGAGGAATTCTGAAAGGCAGAATATGAAGTTGTCATGAATTCTACGTACTCATAATTTGATTCATTTCCAATCAGGATGCTATATGGATTACTGTAGATCCATAAGGATTATAAAATTTTCAGTCGGCAGGCAGTTAAAGACTGACAAGTCCTCTCACTAATGAAGTCCAGATAGGTGAATTGCTTGATGTAGATACCAGCTGAAACTGTTATGGGTGTGAAGTAAAGAATACTTTCCATTTTCCTTAGATCGCAGTGGTCAGACACTGTGTAGTGATGATCTCCTGCTTTTTTTTTTTTTTTTTTTTTTTGAAATGGAACTTATGGCATTAAACCAAATAGAAAGGAGTACATCAGAAGGGAGCCAGCAAGCAGCTGGGACCATTACAGCAGATCAGATTGGATTAAAGATGACACAACTGGGGGTGTAACCCCATTCCAAATAAAGGTGTTTTCATTTCCATGGGCAAAGTGAGCAAGCTCATGTGCAACTTTATTATGGTCCCTGTTCAGGTGCTTGAAAGTGCAGTTCTCAAATGTGTCTCGAGCTTGCTGGATCTCTTGGATAATGTGGCCCAAGTCGCTTCTGCTTTATGCAAAATGAAGATGGGTATGGCATGTGGGGGCTAATGGTGTGTACCTTAGCGAATGCAAGATCAGTGGCTAAGATCTCTGTCAAGCTTAAGCGAGAAGGCCAGACACTAATTTCCTTAAATATAGTTCTCAAACATGAAGCTTACAGCAATGACAATCCTTTCTGTATGCTTGTTAAAAACCCCGACTAAATAACTGAAATTTATGACAAGACAAAACATGATTGATTTCAGATTCTAGTGGTCTGTCTTGATCGCCAGCTTACACTATGAAACTCGGCGTATTGGCAATTTGGAAAGCCCATGTTGGATCCTTGACTTATTATGCAAGAAAGTCATTGTTCAAGAAAGGTCACCCCCTCCCCCCCCCCTCCCCCCCCCTCTTTTTTTTTAATGCATTTCTTGAAGGGTATCACAAGCAGAAGTAATGTTTGCATTTTTCTAAAAGAAGTCATTCTCCAAAAATGGATTTTTAAAAATTAAAGTTGAGAAACAAATTTCGTCACATCCTAAAATGACGACCATGTTCTCATTATTTCAAAAGAATAATAATAATAATAATAATAATAATAATAATAATAATAATAAAATTCCTCTCCAAATAGGTTATGTTCCATACTAAGGATGCAAATAAATAAAGGATTTGAATACAATGAATATGGCAAAGCCAAGTTAACAACATGCAACATTGTTCATCATCCACCTTTGCTAGGGTGCATGCGGTGTATTATTGGGATGCATTATTAGTCTGATAGGAAAATTAGCCATCGGCCTTTATACCTTATAACCCACATATATCTTATTACAACATCTAGATTGACGGTTTTTGTAATGTCAGGAAGTTGACAACTGCAAGAGAACTATTTTATAGTCTCCCTACCAAAGGATTGCAGCCTGATGTTCCAACTTACACTATTATGATCAAGGGGCTGTGCCAAGAGGGGCTAATAGATGAAGCATGTGAGTTGCTTGAGAAAATGGATGGGAATGGTTGCTCACCCAACGATCGCACATATAACAGAATTATCCAAGGATTACTGCAACATAATGAGACATCAAAGACGACGAAATATCTCCAAATAATGGTTGATAAGGGATTTTCAACAGATGCGACCACTGCAAGCATGTTAGTTGATATGCTGTCATCTAATCAAGTAGATAAGAACATTCAAGAATTTCTTCATGCCTCCCTCCCTCCCAATAGATAAACCCATCTCTGTAATGGAGTTAGTTTATTGTTTTACTTTGTACTATCATCATAGTGACATATTGATAATGATTAAAGACCGACTGGGTATATTTGTTTCAAGTTTTTCTTTTATATGGTGATATTTCTTTTCTTGTATTGGTGCTAGGTTGTTTTTTTCTAAACCAATTTTTTTTTATACTTTTTATCTTGCCTTGAAAATATGTTGAGCACTAGTGTTGTTAATTTTGGGATAATTATCTTGAGCTTCAGTTGAAGCAACATAGCTAACATGGAATTAGTTTTATTTATTTATGAAATGACAGTGTAGTTTGTTTGCAGTTGGTGATGCTCATGTGGCAATTTGGGTGCTTGTGATAGGTCAACTGAACATCAACCAAAGACCATTGATACTAGTAGATTTTCCTTACTTAGTAGTTAATATTAGAGATTATCTTCTTTCTACCTAAACTAATATTCTGATCTTTGATGGATTTGGCATACCTGCAATCCCCTTGTTACTATTACTAGCCTCATATGCAAAGCTTTCCTTTTCTCCTAAATTTGTAAGAAATTGTTAGGTTATACATTCAACCTATATCGTTCTTTGTTAAACATAGATGATTTCTACCCTTCTTTGCCCCCAATTCCTCATTGGTGAATAATACCCTTCAAACTTACGTGTTGTAACAGTGTAGTGCTTGTTGTCTACATTTAAAGGATCCCGTTTTTGATGTAAATCTAAATTCTCATTCATCAATCTCTGTTGCTGTTATATTTGTTTTCTAGAAAGAGTGGCCAGTTTATTTTGCAGCTTTGAATGGTTGCTATTTATGGATTTTGGATTCTTTCATTGTCAAGTAATTCTGCCGTTAGTTGTGTTTTAGATTTCGGAGTTTGCTATTCTTTATCTAAATACTGTCAGAAGGCTTTAGGGAATAAGACAAAAAGTCCTCAAATTTTTTTGTGATGATGCAGACAAAGAATATAACTTGAAACTTGGAAATTCCTTTAACATTCTTTCAGTAAGGCACTTCACATATTGCATTTTGTTTTTAGTTGTTATGCTTGGACTTCTAAAATAGTAATCATTCAATGTTTTCTTATTCTTTTTCCTACTTGATCAATAGCATGATACATCAAGATTTGATTTCCTTGGAAGCTTTCATTCACCTCCTTATCCATTTATAAGTGATTACATGATGTGAAACTTACATTCTTGACTCTAGGGAAATGAAGCAGGGTTTCTGATTATTGTGAGAAAAAAGAAAGGCTCCTTGAAGATTGTTTGGGTAGGCCCTATTCCAAACACGTACCAAGTATGTGGTCTCTGTTTTAAATTATTACTTTGTTGTAACCGGGTTACAGATGTATTTGTGATTTGTGAAGGTTGTTTGGGTATTAGGGTTTTACAAATGAGAATAGTAACACTTTGAACAGAGGTTGGTTTTTATTTTAAATGCATTATTGGTGTTGGCCACTTGATTAATTTCAGTTTTAATTAATGAATGGTTTGATTGTGGTGATAGAGGCCACTTATTAGTTATTGAAACAGACCATGGTTCAAAAATTCGAAAATGATAATTGAAACAAATATGGGGTAATACTCTATTAAATTCCAAAATGATCTCCAAGCTAGTTCAACTTGTGTCTCAACTGAAGGGGTTTTTCCCTACTTTATATGTCATCTTGTGAAAACAAACATGCCAAATAGAGTTTTTGTTATGGAAATAAAATTAGAGTGGAATGATGAAGATATTAGTTTGGGTTCCTTATATGTTTTATGATTTTTTTTTTTTGATAAGAGCATAGTTTTATGATTATTCTTACCTTGTTGTGTCAAAGATTATTTCATAGTATATTCTCATGGGGAAAGCCAAAGTATGCCATATTCCAACCTAGTCTAGTGCCTTTTGGTTTGGCCTGGAGACTATAATTAGAACTGTTGTAGATCTTGATTCTCTTCGTTATCTGTCAAACTAAGCTCTTCACAATCCGTAATTATCAGGTTCATTAGGGCAGTTAGGTGTTTGATACTGCCTTCTCCGACAAAAACCTGAGGCTGATTATGTCCCTTATACATTTGGGTAACTGTTCAAGAAAGATTGCTGCAACCTCTAAGCTGTAAAGTTTGCAAACTGTGCAGCATGCAAATAGAATCTGGAAGTTGCTTGATTTTGCGATTTTTGTACAGGTCGAGATATCTCAAATGTTTCAAAGTTCCAATAGAATTTGGCAACACCTCAAAGGATGAATTTCTCAAATCAAGCATCCGCAAGTACTTAAATCTTGAGATGCATGCTTCAAGTAAGGACGTGGGTTGCTCTGTTTTGAACTTTTCTCAACTGCTCTAATTGTTGTTGTAATTTCTTGCCCATTCTCCAAAATTGACAGATGACAAACTTCTGCAGCAAGGGTAGACTTCTCGATCACGACCGAACACTCACCTTGGCAATTGAGAGTCAAGCTTATGGACAAGATCATGCATTTTATAGGTATAATGCGAGATATCTTTTTGTTCAACATCTTGAAAGAACGATCTCGACAACAGCTCTTGATACCCAAGTTATTAACATCTTCCAACTCTTGACTTTTGTTGGCAGGGGATTGAAGAATTCGATGTGCCAACCAAAATCGAATCAACAAATCATTATCGAATTGAAAATCCTTTGGGAAAACAGAACAATATGCAAAACATTGCTTCAAGTGAAATGGAAATTGGTTGTAACTGAGCTTCAACGCGGGTAAGATGTCACCTTCCTTTTGTTTTAAATGTCATATCTTGTTGTCTCTAATAGATATCCAGTCATGTTCATCAACTTTTGAATAAAGTAGGTCAGCTAAAGTACTCACTGCCAATGGAACTCCTTTACATTTCTCGACAAATTCTCTTCCAATTTTTAAGAGATTTGGATATTGATTTTCATGTCTTACCTTAAATGCCAATTTCACAAACAAAGACATACAGTCCTCTTTGGGTAGACCTTTTAGATTGTATGTATTAGTACTAGTAGTGTCCATAATAGTAGCAACAAAGCTATTCCTTGTTGTCATTAAGATTTTACTTCCTTTACAGCCACCAAGCAACAAATACGTTAACTGTGCTTCACTACAGAGCTACCCATCTTCTGTTTGGCAGAGACAGCATAATACCTTAATTTTCTGGTCTTACTATGTGTACACCTAGTGTCTTGTAATAAATAACATCTGCGTTCTCTACTTATCAAAACATAAAAATAAATAACATCTGTGTTCTCTGTTTGCAGAGATGATCCTGAACATGACAAAATGCTGAGGTAGAGAATAAGAGATGGTGACCCCATGGCACATTTGGTTAAGGCAAGTAATTGACTTGCTTATTTTTAGTCGTTGAAATCAAAGAATTTAATACTAATTTGACATATCTCTTTGACATAGTGCAGAAAAAGCGCCCTGAACTAGTTCTCCCAAATCTAGGGGATAATGAGAAAATGAAGGAATCAGGGTTTGTTGTTCCTCAGGACATTCCTGATCACAGCTGGTTAAAATGAAGATTAGATGCTGCTCCAAATAGATATGGTATAAGACCGGGAAGACATTGGGATGGATTTGACCGTAGTACTGGTTGGTTCATTTCCATCATCCTTTAGTCAGATATTTCTTTATTTTTCTCAATAAGCTACGGATCTTGCCTTAGCATCTTCCTGCGTGCCATGGCGAGGCGATTCCAATCATTTGGTAATTTCCCATTATAGTGAACTTATGTGAGAGAGAGAGAGAGAGAGAGAGAGATCATTGGGCATGGGAAGATTCTTATGCACTAAAGAAGCAAAAAAATTATTTTGAAAAGTATATTTAGCTATCAGAAGTGATTAATTTCTGTTGTTTTGCCTCTTGTAGGATTTGAGAAGGGATTGTTCAAAAGGATGAATTAGAAACGAGCTACAGAAACAGAAGCAAATCTTTGGTCTGTCTCCAATATGTGACTTGAAGTGTATGGATTAAGAAGATGGCAATATGCTTTTTATGTGTTTCTGGAAAAGACACCAAGGACTCTCAGCACCAACTGAAAATATGTTCCATAAATTAATTGGTGGCGGTGGTGTGCAGTTGAGCTTCCTTTACTGGTCAATAGCAGCAGCTGTTTCCTTTGCTATTGAAATTCTGTACTCATGGTGCTTAGTTGCAGAATTCCAACCCTGCAGAGATGCTGTAACAATCCAGGTAATTTTTGTTGCTTGGCTGCGGATTAAACTGCAATTTTATAGCATGTAGCCATAACGGTTTTATGCTTTGTGTGTTGGGATATCTCTTGTTACGTTGTTGTAAAGAAACGTAGTCCTGGCACGTGACCACAATGATCTTTTAGAATGTCAGATGGCCTTATTGAAAGATCTGAAAATTTTTTTTTGGCTAAAAGGTCTTTAAAGTAACTGAATTTTTTTAATAGCTTTTTTTATATTTTTCATGAAAGTGATATTAAAACTTTCCTTTAATGGTTCATTAATAAATGTCCTAAGGACACATGTTAATTGGACTCTTGAATAAATATTTTTCATGATTTGTATCATTCTTGTAACTGAATGGCATATAACAATTTGGTCGAAAGTATACAAAAGTATTTTCTCATTTTAACTTTGCTTTGGAGGAATTCTGAAAGGCAGAATATGATGTTGTCATGAATTCTACGTACTCATAATTTGATTCATTTCCAACCAGGATGCTATATGGATTACTGTAGATCCATGAGGATTATAAAATTTTCAGTTGGCAAGCAGTTAAAGGCTGACAAGTCCTCTCACTAATGAAGTCCAGATAGGTGAATTGCTTGATGTAGATACCAGCTGAACCTATTATGGGTGTGAGGTAAAGAATACTTTCCATTTTCCTTTGATCGCAGTGGTCAAACACTGTGTATCTACTCCAGTGAAGATCTCCTGCTTTTTTTTTTTTTTTTGAAATGGAACTTATGGCATTAAACCAAATAGAAAGGAGTACATCAGAAGGGAGCCAGCAAGCAGCTGGGACCATCACAGCAGATCAGATTGGATTAAAGATGACACAACTGGGGGTGTAATCCCTTTCCAAATAAAGGTGTTTTCATTTCTACGGGCAAAGTGAGCAAGCTCATGTGCAACTTTATTATGGTCTCTGTTCAGGTGCTTGAAAGCGCAGTTCTGAAATGTGTCTTGAGCTTGCTGGTCTCTTGGATAATGTGGCCCAGGTCATTTCTGCTTTATGCAAAATGAAGATGGGTATGGCATGTGGGGGCTAATGGTGCGTACCTTAGCAACTGCAAAATCAGTGGCTAAGATCTCTGTCAAGCTTAAGCGAGAATGCTAGACACATGAATATAGTTCTCAAACATGAAGCTTACAACAATGGCAATCCTTTTTGGATGGTTGTTAAAAACCCCGACCAAATAACTAAAAATTATAACAAGACAAAACATGATTGATTTTAGATTTTGGTGGTCTGTTTACACTATGAAACTCAGCGTATTGGCAATTTGGAAAGCCCATGTTGGATCCTTGACTTTCTTGCTCCCCCCGCCCCCTTTTTTTTAAATGCATTTTTTAAAGGGTATCACGAGGAGAAGTAATGTTTGCGTTTTTCTAAAAGAAGTTACTCTCCAAAAATGGATTACGTTTGCATTTTTCTAAAAGAAGTTATTCTCCAAAAATGAATTTTTACAAATTAAAGTTGAGAAACAAATTTCGTCACATCCAAAATGATTACCATGTTCTCATTATTTCAAAAAATAAAAAAAATATTAAAATCCTCACCAAATAGGTTATGATCTATACTAAGGATGCAAATAAATAACGTATATGAATGTGGCAAAGCCAAGTTAACAACATGCAACATAGTTCATCATCCACCCTTGCTAGGGTGCATGCGTTGTATTATTGGGATGCATTATTTGTCTGATAGGAAAATTAGTCATCGGCCCTTGTATCTTATAACCCATATTGATAGTGACGTTTTTTACGAGCTTAGTACATTAAGAAGGCTGACGAGAATATACGACTCGTCAGCCACTCATATTAAGACGCCTTCTTTTGGCGATTCGAGGTCACACCCTTTACGTGGTGAGGTGAGGCTAAAGTATCAAGCTGACGAGTCAAGGCTGACGACCTTGATAGTGAAGGTTCTTAGCTGACGTTCTTTTTGGAGACGTACGCAGGCTGACGACAGTGTAGGAGGTACATGTGGGCTGACGACCTTGGCAGGTAAAAGCTGAAGAAGTAATCCAACCATCATTCTTGGCCTATCTTGACTTCTACATACGTGAATATAGGGAAAGTTCTTGCGCTACACGTTCAACCTTAGTCAAGAAGACTCCTATAAGGAAATGGCTCTATACAACAGGTAAAGATCCACGAATTACTCTTCTAAAAGGAAAGTACTTCTTCGCCAAGGCGTTTATTTTGGCTCCATACCACTATATATACCCCAAAACCCTCATGACCCAAAGGTACGCACAATTATCTCAACTCTGGCACTCTAGGGTTGTTTAGAAGATTCTAACTTGATCGTCGGAGGGTTTTTGGCCGGCACCACACCGGTGCTCTCTGTTCGATCATCTATTTTCTCTTCGCAGGTGTTGCTTCGATCTGAGGAGTACTCGCAGCTTACTGGTGATTTCTTCGGCATCATCAGTTGGTGCCGTCTGTGGGAAATGACATTTTCGAGTATCACAACCTTGCTCTATTCCTGAGACAAAAAGTTGCATGGTACTCACTTGATCGATGGCAACAAACAACAACCAAGGCGACGAACCGCACGCCACAGCTCTAGAAAGGCAGGTCCAAATGCTTGCAGCGGCGGTTGAGCGCCTCACCAAGCAGAATCATGATCTGGAGGAACAGTTGCGACAAAGGACTGCACACCAGAGTGCACCAGAGGAAGACCAGGAAGATGCTAGTCCGAAAGGAAGGAATGCGGAAGGACCTGAGGGCAGCAATGCTCCGACTAGACCGGAGCGACAAGAAACCAACCGACCATCCGTCTCAGACACCTTGCCGACCCACATCGCTGCTGAGATGCAGGAGATGAGGGAACGTATGGATGTAATGATGAACGCCCTCAGAGGACGAGTATCTAGCAACTTGGACGACCTAGTCCACAGGACGGATTCGCCCTTCACAGCGCTCGTGAATTCATGCCCTCTTCCTCCAAAGTTTCGCATGCCACACGTGGAGAATTACGACAGATCCAAGGACCCGTTAGACCACTTGGAATCCTTCAGAACCCTAATGCATCTTCAGGGCGTACCAGACGAAATCATGTGCAGGGCTTTTCTCACCACTTTGAAAGGGCATGCGAGGGATTGGTACAGTAGACTGACGCCCAATTCCATCGGCACTTTTAAAGAACTAGGCGCACAGTTCGTATCACACTTTATTGGAAGTCACCGACACAAGAGGTCTACTGCGTGTATACTGAGTATTAAGCAACGAGAAGACGAGACATTAAGGTCATATATAGCCCGCTTTAACAAGGAATCCCTCTCGATAGACGAGGCAGATGACAAGATACTTGTGGCAGCATTCATGAACGGGCTACAAGAAGGTAGGTTCTTATTCTCTCTATGCAAGAATGACCTAAAGACTATGTCTGATGTACACTACAGGGCGACGAAGTACATGAATGCGGAGGATGCATTGCTTACCCGAGAGGACAAGCCCAGAAAAAGGGAAAGACAAGAAGATGCACAACCAGACAGAAGACAAAAAAGGGCGAGAACCAAAGAGCGACGAGATGATCAGCGACCCAAGCTGCCTACAGGAAGATTCACGAACTTCACTCCCCTAAATGCGCCCATCGACTAGGTGCTGATGCAGATTAAAGATGAGGAAACTTTGGCCTTTCCTGGCAAACTGAAGGGAGATCCCAACAGGAGACCGAGGGACAAATACTGCCGTTTTCATCAAGATCACGGCTATGACATCGCCGATTGCTACAACTTGAAACAACAAATAGAAGCTCTTATTAGGCGAGGAAGGTTGCAGAGGTTCGTCAGCAAGGAGAGGGCGGACCCGTCACAAAATCAAGCCCCTCGGCGAGACAATGATCCCCCCAGGCAACCTGTAGGAGATATAAGGATGATTGTAGGAGGCACCATGATCACCGGGTCTTTCAAGAAAGCCCGAAAGACATACATCAGAACGGTCCAGAACGTCCAGATGACAAGTCCCTCGCTTGAAAGGTCACGGATTGACAATCCCCCCATTGAATTTTCGGAAGTAGATGCCCGGCGCCTTCATCACCCCCACGACGACGCTTTGGTCGTCACCATACGGGTAGGAGACTATAACATACACCGAGTTCTCGTAGACAATGGTAGTTCAGCAAACATCCTTTACTATCCCGCTTTCCAACAGATGGGAATTAAAAAGGAACGACTAATTCCGGCTAATGCCCCGCTCGTTGGCTTTGGAGGGGCAAGGGTACATCCACTTGGCGTTGTCACTTTAGCGGTAACCATTGGAGACTACCCACAGCAGGTCATCCAGAATGTAACATTCCTGGTAGTCGATTTCTCGTCGGCTTACAATGCCATCATAGGACGTCCAACCCTCAATTCATGGAAAGCCGTAACCTCGACATACCATTTGATGATAAAATTCCCTACTGATCATGGAATTGGAGAATTGAGAGGAAATCAGGTATCCACACGCGAATGTTACGTGGCCATGATGGAGATGGACAGCCACATTCAAGCCATGAGCATAGAGGAACGTCGGGTGGCGACAGAGCCTGCCGAGAGACTCGAAGACGTACCTCTCGACGAAGCCCACCTGGAGCGAACGACCAAAATTGGCACCCTGGCCGACCCGGCGATACGTCAAAAACTCGCGACCTTCTTGAAAGAAAACAAAGACGTATTCGCATGGAGCCACGAAGACATGCCAGGAATTGACCCGTCAGTCATGGTGCACAGGTTGAATGTGTTGCCATCTTTCCCGCCCGTCCGACAGAAGAAAAGAACCTTTGCCCAAGAAAGAGATCAAGCAATAGCAGAAGAAGTCCGCAAACTGCAAGAGGCGGGATTTATCAGGGAAGTGTATTACCCCGATTGGTTGGCAAACGTCGTGATGGTTAAAAAGAACAACGGGAAATAGAGGATGTGCGTCGATTTCACGGACTTAAACAAAGCATGCCCCAAAGATAGCTACCCCTTCCCGTGGGTCGACATCCTGGTGGATTCTACGGCCAAACATCAGCTGCTGAGCTTCATGGATGCATTTTCCGGGTATAACCAAATCCGAATGGATGAAGCTGATCAAGAGAAGACCTCGTTCGTAACAAGCCAAGGCCTCTTTTGCTACAAGGTCATGCCCTTCGGCCTGAAAAACGCTGGCGCAACCTATTAGAGGCTTATGAACAAGATGTTTGCGCGACAGATTGGAAGAAACGTCCAGGTATATGTCGACGACATGCTGGTCAAAAGTCAAAGGGAAGAAGCTCATCTGGAGGATCTCAAGGAAACATTTGATACTCTTCGCTCCTACAACATGAAGCTCAATCCAAGCAAGTGTGCCTTTGGAGTGACGGCGGGAAAATTCTTAGGGTACATGGTATCCCAAAGAGGGATCGAGGCCAACCCGGACAAAATTCAGGCCATTATAAGGATGGCCCCTCCTAAAAATATTAAGGAAGTACAAAGCCTCAATGGCAGGGTGGCTGCACTTAGTAGATTTGTGTCGAAGGCGGCAGATAGATGTCTACATTTTTTCCGAATATTGAAAAAATCCTTTGAATGGACGGCCGAGTGTCAACAAGCGTTCGAAGATCTGAAGGTCTGCCTCTCTTCGCCGCCATTGCTAAGCCCCTCACAACCAGGAGAAGAACTGTTCCTCTATCTGGCCGTTTCCCCGGCAGCTGTCAGTGCGGCCTTAATTAGAGAAGACGACAAGGTTCAACGGCCCGTGTACTACGCGAGTAAGGCATTGCATGGTGCAGAAGAGAGATATCCCCCCATGGAAAAACTTGCCTTCGCTTTGATTACAGCGGCCCGTAAAATCAAGCCATATTTCCAAGCTCATACAATAGTCGTCCTAACTGACAAACCTTTGCGGCGAGCAATGGGCAGCCCTACGACTGCCGGACGAATGGCATTGTGGTCAATAGAACTAAGTGAATTTGACATACAATATCGCCCCCGCATTGCCATCAAGGGACAAGCGGTGGCCGACTTCATCGCGGAGTTCACCAGCGCGGAAGGCAAAGAGGAAAAGAATCCCCAATGGAGCATTTTCACTGACGGGTCGTCCAACAAGAAGGCTGGTGGGGTAGGGGTCGTACTTAAATCTCCGGAAGGCGACGAGCTCAAATGCATGATTTGCCTCGATTTTCCTACAACTAACAATGAAGTTGAGTACGAAGCCTTGATAGCAGGTTTAGACCTTGCCCAAGTTGTAGGGGCTGCGAACGTAATTGTTCACTGCGACTCCCAAGTCGTCACAAGCCAGGTAAACGGCGAGTATGAGTGCAAGGGTGAAAGAATGAAGAAGTACTAGGAGCAAGCGAGAAAGAGAATAGATGGGCTGCAAGCCAAAATAGTCCAAATCCCAAGAGGGGAAAACGAACATGCCGACTGTCTTTCCAAAGCCGCATCTGCGGAGCCTATGATCACCATTGACAAGGTATTTTCTTTTACTTAGTCCTCACCATTAATTGACGTTGTCGGCATACAGGAAATTGGTTCCGAAAACAATTGGACCACGCCTTTGATCTCCTACCTAAAAGATGGCACATTGCCTGATGAGAAGGAGGCGGCCAGGAAGCTGAAGGTCCGGTCAGCACGGTTTGTCTTGATAAAGGACGTCCTCTACAAAAGGGGCTTTTCTCGACCGTACCTAAGATGTGTAGACCCCGAAGAAGCAAGTTATGTTATGAAAGAAGTACACGAGGGGATATGCGGCAACCACTCTGGATCACGGTCATTGGTACAAAAATTGATTCGGGCCGGATACTATTGGCCGACAATGCAAAATGACGCCCAGGTTTATGTGAGAGCTTACGACAAGTGTCAAAGGTTCAGCAACATCATCCGGCAACCAGCGGAAGAATTGACCCCCATAACCGCCCCATGGCCATTCACCCAATGGGGGTTGGATATCATGGGACCATTCCCAATGGCAGCAAGGCAGCTAAAGTTCCTCGTCGTCGGCATCGATTACTTCACCAAATGGGTTGAAGCTGAAGCCCTAGCCACAATCACTGAAAAGAATATAAGGAGTTTTGTATGGAGAAACATTGTTTGTAGGTATGGAATTCCAAGAGTCTTAATTTCAGACAATGGTAAACAATTTGACAACGACTCTTTCCGAGCCTTGCTTCGAATCATCAAGACTCGACTCGAAAGGGCAAAGGGCGTATGGCCTGAGATGCTACCCAGCGTGTTATGGGCATACAGAACGACAGTACGAACCCCTACAGGAGAAACCCCTTTCCAGCTGACATACGGAAGTGAAGCGGTCATTCCAGTCGAGATAGGACTCACGAGTTATAGGGTAGACAATCACGATGAGGGAAGAAATGATCAAGAGCTTCGTTTACAACTGGATCTAATTGACGAGGTAAGGGCGGTGGCTGAGCAGAGACTCGCACGATACCAAGACCTCGTAGCCAAGCACTACAACTCCCGAGTCAAGCACCGAAACTTCAAAGTTGGAGATCTTGTTTTAAGGAAAGTAATGGGTGCAGCCAGAGATCCCACACAAGGAAAGCTCGGCCCAAACTGGGAAGGACCCTACAAGATTGTATCATGGCTAAGAAAGGGCACCTATCACCTAGAGACTCTTGACGAGCAGAAACTACGACACCCATGGAACGCCGAGCATCTCAGAAAGTACTACTAGTAGAAGATAGCAAGCAGAACATTACTCCTCATTACCAGTTTATGCTCTTTAATTATCCGTCTTAGCTTATTCATGTCTACAGTATATTTTAAGTCCAAAGGACTGAAATTTTGTCTTTCTTTTTTGAACAAAATTTTACTTATGCATTCATCGTAATAAGAGGAGGTTCATTCAGAAATGACCAGTAAATTTTTTATGTCTTGAAGAAAACAGCAAATCCTCTACTACTAAGTCCACAAGTTGGACGACCTTATGGCCAAGTTCACAAAGTGGACGGCCTACTACCAAGTCCACAAGTTGGACGACCTTATGGCCAAGTTCACAAAGTGGACGGCCTACTTCTAAGTCCACAAAGTGGACGACCTACTTCTAAGTCCACAAAGTGTACGGTCTATTTCTCAGTCCACAAAGTGGACGGCCTATTTCTAAGTCCACAAAGTGGACGGCCTATTCCTAAGTCCACAAAGTGGACGGTCTATTTCTCAGTCCACAAAGTGGACGGTCTATTTCTCAGTCCACAAAGTGGACGGCTTATTCCTAAGTCCACAAAGTGGACGGCCTATTCCTAAGTCCACAAAGTGGACGCCCTACTTCTAAGTCCACAAAGTGGACGGCCTATTCCTAAGTCCACAAAGTGGACGGCCTATTCCTAAGTCCACAAAGTGGACGGCCTATTTCAAAGTCCACAAAGTGAACGGCCTACTTCAAAGTCCACAAAGTGGACGACCTGCTTCTAAGTCCACAAAGTGGACAACCCCATGGCTAAGTCCACCAAGTGGACGGCCTCATAAATAAGTCCACAAAATGGACGACCTTACACCTAAAATCCACAAAGTGGACGACCCCAATCCGAGGCCAACAAGGTGGACGATTTCATTGCTAGGTAGAAGGCCTTATCTCCAAGTGCATAAGATGTACAAGGGCAATAAAATGCTGATCTGTTCCCTCTTGGACTCGTCACCTTGCCATGATGCAACAAAGTGACGGTGTTATGTTCAAAGTGACGGCATTGTTCGTAGAAATGATAGGCGTATAGCCGAATGGATACATCGAACTAGATTAGCTAAAAAAAGAAAAGTTGACACCGTTAGGAAATTGACAGGCATACAATTAAGTTTTATCCAACGACGTCGCCCATGAAACTGATGGAATGATAAAAAACGACCCTAAGTTTTCATGGAAAAGAAGCTGACGCCGTCATCAGTTCAAAAATTGAATTGAAAGA
The DNA here is from genome assembly GCF_040712315.1 of Castanea sativa. Lineage (NCBI taxonomy): Eukaryota > Viridiplantae > Streptophyta > Magnoliopsida > Fagales > Fagaceae > Castanea > Castanea sativa. The sequence goes on along the minus strand of NC_134015.1, from coordinate 5,403,209 downwards.
GAAAAAACCCCGTCACCCTTAAGCTGACGAGCTCATCACGAACATATAATTCTGACTTAGAATAAAAAACACACATACTTGAAGCATAAAATGACATTAAAATTAAAATAGGCGATGTCTTTACAAAAGCCCAGAAAATTGGGCGTCAAGTACTACAACTTCGTCTACACTTTTCAAAGATAAAAAAGAAAGAAAATTTTTAAGTTCATAAGGGGGGCCTCAGGGTCTTCCATCGTCTTCGGCAGTAAAAGGCTGGGCACAGGAGACAGAAGGGCTGACGGGAACTGGGTCGCCATTGTGAGGGTTTGTTGGAGTCAGAGTAACGGATTGATCCGCGGTTGGCTGAGCTAGAACGATGCTGTTGTCTCTCTGACTGTTGTCGTCAGCTTCTTCATTGACGGCGTTGCCTGCAGGGGTTGACGGGATGGACTCATCCATTGAAATCCTTGACAAATCCAAGTCAGGATAGACAGATTTTACTTGCTTCAAGCAGTCCTCGAACCCGTCACCGTAGTAGGCAGCACAAGCGTCTATGAAGGATGACGAATCCTTAAACTCCGTCACAGCATCGTTCCTAGCCGTCTCCACTTGGACTAGGATGGATCTCAGCTCCTTTTCCGCCGCCACCTTGGTCTCCGTCTCCAGCTCCCGTCAGCGGGTTTCCTCCGTCAACTTTTCCTTATAATCCTTTAGCTCCGCGCCCAAGATGCGGTTTGCATCCTTGTACTGCGCTTGCCCGTCAGCCAGGTACTTGACGCGCTCATGCAGACGGGTAATCACCCCTTCCTTGGCGGAGCACCTGTCTGACAGAGCCTTCATGCGAACCATAGCCTGGAAGAAAAAGGGGAGGAGACAACGTCAGGGTATAAAAAATTGGTCGGGCACCAAAGTAGAAAGCGAGGCTCACCCTGGTAAGGTCGAAAAGGCCTGACGCCTTTATCTCGTCAATAGTCTGCTCAGCACAAGGGCCCATTTCCTCATCCTTCAAGATGGACTCCGTCACCTCTACGGCGTAGTCTTTATGGGTCAGCAGACGGCGTACAGATCCCTGGGAGATGGGGCCTGACGAGGTCATTGGCCCCTTACCTGCCCCGTGAACGGACCTGAGAGGCGACGGCCTTCGTGAAGACTTGTCCCCGGGAGTTGGGGCAACCTTCTTCCCTGGACGGTCTTCCCTACCGTCAGGTTTCCTCTTGGCCACAACCTTCCCGACGGGCTTAGGGGCTGACGGTGGGGTCGACTCGCCCCCAGCCTTCTTTTGCTGTTTCTTCTTGGCCGCAGCGGCAGCTTGAACACTTTGTCTAGCTGACTCCATTTCTGCAAAAAATAAATGTTAGAAAGAGACAGTGTCAGGATAAGGACAAGAAGTTAAAGGATACTCACGACGGCGAGAATAAGCGTTTAATTTGTAAGCTTCCTCCGTCGGTTCACCACAATATAAATGAAGAGTATCTAATGTGATCAAGTCCCGACACTTTCTCTCGTCCAAAGGAATGGCCGTCACTCGACGAATAAAATCCTCTTGCTCCGCGGTAATGCGTGGACGATTGTTAGCTGCAATGAAAAGTGACGGGTTAGGATATCAAATAAGTAGACGAAGCGAGAAGGTCGACGAGATTAACCTGAATCTCCAACATATGCCCATGTGTTATCAAAACCGTTGGGCATTGACTCCCACTCCTCCTGAAAGCATACCCAGTTTGTTCCTTTTACAAAGAAGTATCTGCCCTTCCACTTCCTATTGGAATCAGACATATCTGACACTAATTTCAACTCCTTTTCTCTCACTGCAAAATGATATACTCCTTTTGACGAGGAAATGTGTTGAGGACGATAACACCAAAAGAACTCGTCCAAGGTCAGTTGACGGTTTCCACCACTCAGACTACCCCACAAGATCTCGGCACCAATAAAGGTTCGCCAAGCGTTGGGGGCAATCTGGCTGACGGATATCCCAAGGAAGTTAGCTAACTGATGATGCAACGCCGTCAGTGGTAGCCTTAGCCCAGCCGCGAACATGGCATCATACATGCCGATGTTCGTGGTTCGTCCCGAGTAACACCTCTCGCCTTCCTCAGGAAGGCGGATGGGAATGTCGTCTGGTATTTGGTAGCGGGACCGCAAACTCTTAAAAACATTCTCTGACATCGTCGGAAGAAACTTGTTGACAGACCACTCTACGGGCAAGATGAAGGGACGATCATCACCAGAGGATCCTGAGGTACTCTCTAAGGTCCCCTCGTCCTCGTCACTCTCTCCCCTGTCACTGATACTTGCTTTTTCATTAATCCCCTGGTCTTCATCGTCTACCCTTTCTTTGCCACCATCACCACTCACCTTACTTCCTTTAGAACTCTCTACTTCACCGTCAGAAGGAGTTGACGATTCTCTTTCTGACGACCAGGATAGGCCCTCCGCGGGCTCACGACCTGATTGGAAAATGTTGTTGTAACCCGCTCCTTCGCGGATCGACGATTGATCACTCGGCGTCTCCCTAGACATCTGACTACCTATAAACGACGGGTTTTTATTCTAAGATCCTAGGTAGACGACTTCACTAAAGGGCGTCACTAGAAAAAGTAAAAAGGTAAAGAGAACTTACGTGTAGGAGGACGGTCTCAAGAAGCTGACGGCTGTACGATTGACGGCATGATAAGATCGGCAGTGACGTATTCTTTCTCTCAAAGTGAACAGGGTGTGAAAAGTGAAAAAAGGTAAAAAATGAAGTATATATAGGAGAGAGGAGGCGCGAAAGACGAAGCGACACACCCGTCTAGGCATGGAGCCAATCAGTCTACGCCATGTGTCCCACCATTTAATGAAGATGGCGCGAATCACTATGCAAGGACCATTTCCCCAATAACGACAACTCCATGACCCGTCACCCATAGCTGACGGGGTAATGGAGTGGGGGGCAGTTGATAGTGACGTTTTTTACGAGCTTAGTACATTAAGAAGGCTGACGGGAATATACGACTCATTAGCCACTCATATTAAGACGCCTTCTTTTGGCGATTCGAGGTCACACCCCTTATGTGGCGAGGTGAGGCTAAAGTATCAAGCTGACGAGTCAAGGCTGACGACCTTGATAGTGAAGGTTCTTAGCTGACGTTCTTTTTGGAGACGTACGCAGGCTGACGACAGTGTAGGAGGTACATGTGGGCTGACGACCTTGGCAGGTAAAAGCTGAAGAAGTAATCCAACCATCATTCTTGGCCTATCTTGACTTCTACATACGTGAATATAGGGAAAGTTCTTGCGCTACAAGTTCAACCTTAGTCAAGAAGACTCCTATAAGGAAAGGGCTCTATACAATAGGTAAAGATCCACGAATTACTCTTCTAAAAGGAAAATACTTCTTCCCCAAGGCGTTTATTTCGGCTCCATACCACTATATATACCCCAAAACCCTCATGACCCAAAGGTACGCACAATTATCTCAACTTTGGCACTCTAGGGTTGTTTAGAAGATTCTAACTTGATCGTCGGAGGGTTTTTGGCCGGCACCACACTGGTGCTCTCTGTTCGATCATCTATTTTCTCTTCGCAAGTGTTGCTTCGATCTGAGGAGTACTTGCAGCTTACTGGTGATTTCTTCGGCATCATCACATATGAAGCTATTAGTTTAGAAAATGCAATATATGTTTGAAAACGTAACTTGAATAGATATGTCCCCACCTAGGGATGGAGCCACATTTAAATTTTTTTTTTTTTGAATATATATTGGGCTTGTTTCAAATCTGGATTTGAGGAAAATAAAACATGGCACCCTCCAAATCAAAGGGTAATATTTTTGACTTAGAACCTCATCATCTCCATTGATGAGGAGAAAAAGATAATGGAGGTAAGTTAAAAGTTAATGGAGGTAAGTGACAGTTTTGATAATGGATGTTTCAGAGTTAAAAGTTGATGAGGAGAAAAAGATAATGGATGCTTCAGAGTTAAAAGTTAAAACTGATGAGGAGAAAAAGATAATGGAGGTAAGTGACAGTTTTGATTTCTAAGTTAGCCACCATTTTATTTTATTTTATGAAGCTTAGTGAGCCATGTTGATCTGAAAAACAAAAACAAAAAGCCACTACACCTTTTTATTTTATTTATAACAAGTCCATAATAATAATAATAATAATAATAATAATAATAATAATAATAATAATAATAATACTCCACCTTAAGTTTACCTAAATAAATATAAATTATATATAATAAAACACAGTATAAAATTTATCTCTCTTATTAAAAAAATTCTTTTTATCTTTTTTGTTTTTTTTAGAATCAAATTCTTTTTATCTAATAGTTAAAGGTTGTGTATATATGATTTTTATTTATTTATGGTATTATAAATTTAAAGTATGAATCAGTACTCTTTTCTCATATATTGGCAATTTGGTATTTTCTAATTAATTTGTGATGGGAAATATAAAATAATTTGTAGTTATCAGAGATGTATATTATGTCAAAATTATTATTTTTCTTTAATCTTTAATAATTTTAATAATTCTTTAACGTACATCATATTATTAGTGACTTTTCATCTTATTAATAATTTTTCTACCTAAGCATTTACTTATATTTCTGGATAAATTGTGTTAAAAAATAGGTATATATATTTAGCTAGCTTTGGCGTAGTCAAGTATGATATACAAATTACATTATATCATTGAAAAAGTTGTTTTTATGGGTAAATTCATAATTTTCGTGATTGAGAAAAAATAAAAATAGTTATTCACATTGAAGTGTGGTACAGCTAGAACAAATAAATTTATAAAGTGAGAAAAGTATATAACATTATAACGACGAGTTCTGGAGATAGCTCCAGCCCCTATACCCCCCAAATTTAAAAAGCTGGCCCGTCTATTTTAATTCAAATAATGGTTATCTTAAGTACTCACAATTTATTGTATGCAAGTCTATTGTATGACACCACTGCATATTTTTGGTGCAATAGTCACTCTACAAGTATAGAGTTTGTGAAATGTGGGGGGCTAGGGCCAGGATTCAGGTCTTCAGGATAGAGTTTCACACACATATACACTTAGATTAGGCTAGAATAGAATTTTTATTTTGTATTAAAAAAAAAAAAGTCTATTGTATGACATGTTATGTGAGAGCTGGTGCTCCTGTTCATCATATTGACACTACTGTTTGAAACTAAGCAACAATATTCTAATAAACTTGAAGCAAGTCTAACCATATCTCAAAATTAGAAACATAAATGTATATCTGAAAGAGAGGAATATGTGAAAGAAAAGGTGGGGTTGAAATAGAAGAATTATTTTACTTTTACAATATTGCACAAATATTCAATTTGTTTGTGGAATATAAGAAGTTGTTCATGAATGTTAAGGTGAACTTCTAGATATATGCTTACTCATTAGAATGCATTCTAGATAATGCTATTTAAGATTACCAATAAGAGTAGGTAATAGAAAATTTTGAACCGTGAAATATTCACTAAATAAGTTTTAGAAATCAAAAGAGTTTGCTCTCTAATTTTAGCACTCATTTAATAAGGAATCATGAATTTAAAAAATGCTTAAAACTGATGTGCTCTTATGCAATATTCTACCTGAAAATCTGCTTTAGTATTTTGTTAAAATAGAAAGGGAACACAAGAAGCAGCACAATTCCTCTCTCAAATAGCAATGACCTTTGGTCATTCAAATCCGTTTATTAAGGCAATGAATAGCAGGAAATGCTAAAGGAAGCAGCATTATCAATCTATCATGTAGTGACAAACCAATGCACTATTATATAATTTTTGGTGCTATAGAGCAAACGTATTCTGCATTCTACAATAGAATACTCTGGGACTCATCACCTATACTAATGATTTTCAGTTTTACTCTCTCTCTCTCTCTCTCATGCATTAATCTAGACAAATTAGTGGAGATAGAATACGGTCGCCAACAAATGATGGTCAATGAAGGTTGATCTGGTTGATTGATGGATCTTTGGTTGATCAACAAACAAAGGTTGAAATATAGGATATTCTATGTGTTGGCTAATTTGTGCATTTTCGGTGAATTTGTTGATACATGTATTTAGGTTTGACATGAGTTATGTTTGTAAAAAGCTTAATAGAGTCACATATATATATATATATATAGATAGAATTTTTTTCTAAGGTTTGTATATGTATAAAGAAAAATATTTTTATGAGTACAATAATATTTTCATGTTAATGTTTATGTTATTGCTGAGAATCAATTTAAGGGTAGTTTAATGAATACAAACTTTTCAACAACTCTTTACCTTTCTGAGGCACCCCCTGAGTTGAAATCGGGGGGGGAGGGGATGATTTGCTGGTTCAATTTATTTGTAACATTATCAAAATTTTCTTCAATAACCTATCAATATGTATGCGAGTAGAGTATTTTCATATTCCTGAACACTTGTGCAACTTTATACTAAGGATGCGTTTTTCCAACCACATTCCAAGCATCTTCAATTTGACCGACCACTCATCATAACAATGGGTTTCATCGAATTAGAAATAAGGAAACTTAATTATAACATTGTAAATTATAATTTTAACATTCTTGAAATTATGATTTGATAAAAATGTATATTAGAGTATAATTTTGCATAGTGGGATTAACTACAAGATTGACCGTAATTATCTTTAATTTCTATATGTTTGATTCTAATTCCATTTCTAAATTAAATCATATATGTTTACTCGAAAAACATTAAAATGATTATATAATCAATAAATTAATTTGTAAAAATCCTAATAAAGTAGCATATTGATAGAATAATTTTATTATTATTAATATTTTCCAATGTTTGTATTTGTAAATTTTTTTATGAGTATAATAACATTTTTCTCATTTATGTTTATGTTTATAATTTGGGAATTTAATTCAATCATCCAAACAATTTTTAAATTATAGACTACTGTATCTTTATTCGCATTGATATGCATTATAGTTCATTCTATAATGTTTTTCTTCCTAAGCGGGACAGTAAATTTTATTTTGAAAAAAGGTAATATTTAATATTCATTATACTTCAAAATTTGAATCAAATGTTCTTAATATGCTGTTGTGGTTGGGGTAGCAACCCCTCACTTCCACTCCTTAATTACGTCTTGGTTTTTTACTCAGGGTCATATTAATGAAGCATGGGAAAGAGTGAATTTTTGTATGACGTTGACCAAGTTAAATCACAGTTACAGTCTATGTTGAGAGAGATTCCTTAAGAAATAGTGTTCAAGCATCAATTATCGCCGATAACTTCCCTATAAACTTGCCTCTAAGATTTTGTTTTGACAATATCCCAAATCAATGGTTCCTCGTACACCATGTATCATAAACCGGTAGTTTATTAGTTCAACTTATGCATACTGTTATCCCCTTTTCGTTAGTACCTAATCTATATATATATATATATATATATATATATATATATATATATATATATATATATATATATATGAGAAAGGTAAACCTTGCACATCATAACAATAGGCTCCATAGAAAAAGAACTAAGGAAACCTATTCATAAAATTATGATCAAGTATGTCATATTTAATCATAATTTTAGAGTATCCACTTTATTTAAATAGATTAATTTTTAGCAAAGATTAATTGGCTAAAAGGATAACTTTAAGATTAATCATAATTATCTTTAATGCTCATATATTTGGATGAAATTCCATTTCTAAATTAAATCATAGATGTTTAGTTAAAAAAAATATTAAAATGATTATATAATCAATAAATTAATTTGTAAAAATCCTAATAAAGTCACATATTGATAGAATAATTTTTTTTATTATATATTTTCTAATGTTTGTATGTTTAAAAAGAAAAATATGTTTACAAATGCAATAGTATTTTTCTTTTTTAAGTTTATGTTTATAATCTGGTAATTCAATCCATTATGTTGAGCATCTGCCTATTCCTTATGAGCATGTGCCCTTTATTCTAGGGAATGGTATATAATTCAAAAAACAGGGAGTCAATGTCTTACGCCATACTGCTTTATAGGTCCAACGTTGAGTTGCTGTGTCTTAGAGGAATTCTAGAAACTTGGATTGGCGATGATTAAGTAGCCTCCTTGATATTCAATAAGCTTGGTCACTTTATTAGCTCACCAAATGAATCACTCTAAAATTTTCAATAATGTGAATATGCATTGTAGTAGATGTCGGAATTAACGTATGAATTGCAAAACTAAAGTGCAAGTATTTCAGTTTTCCGTAGGCATTGATTTGGTTTTTTGCATCTACAATGTTGCTTCTCCATGTTCTTTATATATTTGGAGAGAAAAATAATTTTTAACTGGAAATAGAGATAGAATATTGTGTCTGATATAGTTGTTGTAATTAGTAGATTAGCTAAAATAACAAAAATGGTGTTTTATTTTTTTGGATAAATATAGCTAAAATTGCATTAATCTTGATGCTAATACTCTTAGACACATTAGCAACTAAAAGTGACCACCTAAATCTCATAAATTAAAATTAGGAACAGCTTAGTATTTTTGTAATTAAAAAAAGAGAGAGATGAAATAAAACTACAAACTACAAAGGTACCCCCAAATAATTAATATCTTGTATAATATATTTTATACTAATTTAGTTGTGTGTGTGTTTTTTAATTAACAATGTAACAATTTAAAATAATTTAAAAATATACCTAAAATACTAAAACCATTTATGTTTGGTTTTTTCTCACAAAAAAAAAAAAAAAAATTGATTGGGCTAACTAAATAATATCTTGTCAAAATTGAATGAGTTTCCTCAAGAGACCACGACTTCTTCTCCTTTCCTTTGAAGTTCCAAAGCTCCAAAAATTCTAAATCCGGCCAGGGTGGAAGGAAAAATTGTTGTGCCAAGCTAAAAGGGAAATCTTGATTAAGGCAGTGATCCAAGCCATGCCAACCTTCACAATGAATTGTTTCAAGCTCCCAAAGTGCCTTTGCAAGGACATTGAATCCTTAATCCAGAAATTTTGGTGGGGACATAAGGACAATGCTCGCAAAATTCATTGGGTAAGATGGAAGAAGTTGTGTTTACCAAAGACACATGGTGGTTTGGGAATTAAGGACTTGGAACAATTCAAGTTTGGAGGCTCATCCACAACACTGACTCCTTCTTTAACAAGGTTTTCAAAGCCAACTACTTCCCAAATTGCTCCATTTTGGATGGGGAGGTAAAAAAAATGGCTCGTATGCTTGACAAAGCAATTTGAAAGCAAGAAGTATAGCTCGTCAAGGAGCTTCTTGGCGGATTGGCAACGGAGAAAGAGTCCTCATCAGAGGAGATAATTGGTTTCCAGATCCGTATTCCAGGAAAGTCATATCTCCTCAAAAAAATTTCCCTAACAATACTCATGTTTGTGCTTTAATTGATGAAGAGGCCACCCACTGGATTGAAGAAAGAGTTTGAGACGCGTTGCTGACACATGAAGCCAAGCCTGTCCTCAGCATTCCCCTTAGCCATTGCAGCCCTGCTGATTCCTTGTTTTGGCAAAGGACAAAAAACGGAGTCTACTCGACCAAATCAGCCTATCGGATGCTTGATAAGGCCAAGTCTCTGTCTGAACCGGATCAGTCAACTCCGACAGCACACAATGGTTTTTGGAAGAAAATTTGGGGCTTCAACGTCCCAAACAAGATGAAGCATTTTCTGTGGCGAGCTTGCTGTGAAGCTCCGCCTACTAAGAAAAATCTGCATCAACGAAAGGTGATCCACCAATTCTGTTTGTGAGTTCTACGGTGAGGAAGTGGAAGACACCATCCACGTCCTTTGGGAGTGCCAGGTGATTAAAGAAATTTGGTGGGAGGTTGAATAATGCCGAAATAATCTGTCTACCCGATTCACCTGTTTTTCAGACTTACTAACTGGAATTTTCTAGTACCATGAACCAAACCTGGCTGAGCTCTTCGCGTTTATCGCGTGGTTATGGACGAAGAGGAATGCAGCACGGTTGGGGAATTGTTCCATTCCCTACTCAGGAATTTTTGCCGATGCAAATTGAATTTCGATAGAGCTCTGTTCCACGACTTGTCTTGCGCTGGCATTGGAGTGGTCATTAGGGACGCCGCAGGAAAAGTAGTTGGGGCACTATCGGAAAGGATAAACTTACCACCAACAGTGGAGGACGTTGAAGCTTTGGCCTGCAAGAGAGGGATAGCTTTTGCAATTGAACTGGGACTGCACCATCTGGTATTTGAAGGGGACTCGGCAACTATCATAAAATACCTTCAAGCAGACACACAATGTATGGCTTCCTTTGGGATTGTTATTGCAAATTCACTCTCCTTGGCATCGTAACTTGACTCTGTTTCTTTCACCCATGTACGTAGGATGGGAAATGCTGTGGTTGATAGGTTAGCTAAGTTAGCAAAAAGGTTTGATAGCCCACATGTTTGCGTGGAGGATACTCCTATTGAGGTTGATCCTCTTGTACTGGTTGACTGCAATTTTGCAGGAGTATGAATAAAACTTTTGATTCTGGGTTCTCAAAAAAAAAAAAAAAAAAAACCATTAATAGATGTTCCCTCCAATCTATATATATCTAAAAACTAATGCCTAACATTTGTTATTGCTACGCTCTAGTTGAGCTATTTCATCAACTTCATCATCCACTATTTCTAACATTTTCTCTTTATTAATTTCTCATCTTACAATTACACTTCCTTGGACATTTCTCCCTCATTTTTACCTTTTTATTTCTCCACTACTCTATACCTTAACTTACAAATCCACAAACCTATGCCTTCTTGTTAGATGGCTTTTGCAAGAACAAACAAATTGATGAAGCAAAGACATTATTTCAAGAGATGGAAGACAAAAGGTTGGGCTACAATATTGTAATTTACAGTGTCTTGATTAACGGTTTTGCACCAAATGATCACACATATGATACAATCATTCAAGGGTTACTGCAACATAATGCAACATTAAAGGCAATGAAATATTTCTGTATAATTGTTGACAAGGAATTCAATGTAAATGCAACCACCGTAACCATGTTGGTTGACTTGTTGTCCTCTAATCAAGTAGGCAAGAACATTCAAGAATTTCTTCAAGAGTTTGTGTGAATTTGGCTAACCTGTGCGTTGCCGGCGAATTTGTTGTTACGTGTATTTAGGTTTGATGTGGTTATGTTTGTAAAAAGCTTATAGATAGAATTTATTTCTAAGGTTTCTATTCGTTTAAAAAATATATGTTTATGAGTACAATAATATCTTCATGTTAATGTTTATGTTATTGTTGCGTTTACTAAATCCAATTTGTATGAAAATTTTAATTAATAAAAGTGTTATATTTTCCCAAATTATATAAGACATAATAATCCACTCGATTAATAGTCCAGGTGTTGCATTCATTTTTTGCATGTTAAAATACTTTGTAATGTGGCAAGTGCTCTTCTATTTTATTGTTACTAAAAATTTAACATATTCAATTCCAACATGTTTAATTGTAATTCCCCTTCTAAATTAAATCATAGATGTTTAGTGTAAAAATATTAAAACGATTATATAATCAATAAAATAATTTGCTAAAATCACATATTGATATATCATTTTTTAATAATATTTTCTAATGTTTATAGTTGTAAAAAAAAAAAAGTTTATGAGGACAATAATAAATATTTGTTTATGTTTATGTGTATGTGGGAATTTAGTCCATGCTGTTGAGCATCTACATGGTTTGTTCCATATGAACATGTGCCTTTTATTCTGGGGAATGGTACATGATTCAAAGAACAAGGATTTAATGCCTTGTGCCACACACGCTACTTCTTAGGGCCAAATTCGAATTTTTGAAAACATTGAAAAGAAAAAAACTTGATATACAGTTCAAAAATGGGGTGATGAAAATTCCAACTTTGACAATTGAAATCGAACAAAGTGAACCTTTCAAATTCTAATTACATATGAGCAATATTGCCAAGATACTTATCTCATGTTAGCACTAAAAATGTGATCTTTATAGAACATCCAATAAACTCTGCAATGGATGTTAAACTGCTGCGTCTCAAAAGATCTGGAAAATCGGAATAGCAATGATTGAGAAGTCTCCTTGATATTCAATAAGCTTTATCACTTCGTCAACCCATCAGATGAATCACTCTAAAATTTTCAATGTTATGTACATGCATTGCAGTAGATGTTGGAACTAATGGATTGTACAACTACAGAAAAATTACGCAAATCTTTCTCTCTCTCTCTCTCTCTCTCTCTCTCTAAAATAAAACTAGGATTTCTTAAAACCTTAACTCTTGGGCTTCTATTTCTAAGCCCTACTAAATAACTAAACTAAAATAAAACTAAGACCTAGTGGACTATTAGCACAACCCATTCTAGAATATTAGGAAATTACAAAATTGACCTTCATACATAAAATCAAATAAAATTTAATAAGTCTGTCTTTGCATTGCTTCTTGCACCATTCTCCCCTGGTTAGAGAAAACTCATCCTTGAGTTTTGAAGTGTTGAAGTAAGAAGAATCCTGGTTTCTTGAAGTTCATCCTTGACATTGAATGTCTTTGAATTTGAATTTCCTTTCACTTTTTCATTTGAGGTAGCAGTGATGATAATGATACACCTATTAACCCAATTGATTCATTAAACTTTTCATTATGACAAAATCAATATCTTGAAAAGTTGTTGTAGGTATTAGAATCTTTCTTTGAAATGCAACGTGAACTTGGAAAAAAGTTGCTTTGTTGTCCATATCCTTTGCTTGAAATTGGAAATAAGTCGCTTCGTCCTTCATATTCTTTGCTTCTACCTCATAGTTTTTATATGTTGTTTGTTCAATTTCAACTTCAACATTGATTTCCATCTCTTTAGAGTCTTGTTGCAATATACTGCAAATGTTATTGTTATTTTTATTTTTATTCTTAATTTTATTTCCATGTTTAGGCGAAGATAGTATGATGAACTGACGTGTTTGGTTTGACGTGGATTTTATTTGTAAAAATCTTAATAAAATCACGTATAGATAAAGTTATTATTATTATTTTTCTAAGGTTTGTATATTGTGGAAAGAAAAATATGTTTATGAGTACAATAATATTTTCTTGTTAATGATTATGTCATTGTTTTGTTTGTTAAATCCAATCTATATGACAATTTTAATGAATAAAATTGTTCTATTTTCCAGATTATATAAACCTTGGACATATATAGTAATCTGCTCGACTAGTAGTCCATGAGTTAAATACTTGTTAATGTGGCAAATGCTCTTCTATTTTACTACTAAAATTTAGCATATTTATTTGCAAAATGCACTAACATTTTCACTTGATACTTGAGAGTCATTTAAGAGTAGCTTAAAGAACACAATCTTTTTCAACACCTTTTTACCTTTATGAAGCATCCCATCTAAAATTAGATGGGCCATGATTTGCTGATTCAACTTATGCATACCATTAGCCCATTTTATTTAGTACCTAATCAATATACATACAAGTAAGTTAAGTCTTGCACAATTTTCTTTTATGAGATAGTTTACTATAGTTGTAGTTTGTTTGTTGTTTATTTATTTATTTTTTTGACAACGGGTTGATTTTTAATTGTTGGATTGCCATTGTATGATTTGTATCATAGGTTTCACATGCATTGAAATAGAGGATCTATGATTGATCGGAAAATGATGGTTAAAATGGAGAGTCTATGCGTTGGATAATCTGTGGTCGGTAAATTTGTGGTTGTGTTTTCGGCTTTGACGTGGGTTATGTTTGTACAAAGCTTAATAAAGTCATATATTGAGAAAATAACTATTATTTTTTCTAAGGTTTGTATTTGTAGAAAGAAAATTTTGATTATAAGTACAATAATATTTTCTTGTTAATGTTTATGTTTTTCTTACATTTATTAATCCAATTTGTATGACAATCTTAACTAATAAAAGTGTTTTATTTTCCCAGATTATATAAATCTTGAACATAATAATCCACTTAATTAATAGTCCGTAAGTTGCATTCATTTTTTGCATGTTTAAATAACTGTTAGTGTGGCCCCTGCTTTCATTTGTAAAATACACTAACATTTTCATTTGAGGGTTTGGCTTACTTTCAGTACTTTTTTAATTTGAGGTTTCATTTTGTTTTAAATATATAATGGCAAGTGGTAGTGAGTTTTAATCTCCACATTTTATTTAGTTAATGGGTGATGTGACAGTTTTTCATTAAAACAAAAGGAGATTTCAGTCAAAAATGTATTGGAGGTAGACCAAACCCTTTACTTTATATTCGAGTCGATTTAAGAGTGGTTTAATGAACAAAAAATTTTTCAACACCTCTTTACCCTTTTGAGGCACCCCCCTATAATCAGGGAGACCATGATTTGCTGGTTCAACTTATGCATACCATTATCACAGTTCATTCGGCACCTAATTAATATATATATATTTTATAGGAAGGAGTTAGTTTTGCTTCAAATGTTGACATTAGAGATTTGGTGGTGGAGAGTAATTAACAGGTTGTTATTAATGCTTTAAAAGGCAATGTTCTAGCACCAATGTGTATTGCAAATATCCTTGAGGGGACACGGCTTAAGCTACTCGGGTTCAGACATACAATTATTTCCCAGGCAAAGCAATCACCCATCACTCGTCTTGCTACAATAGAATATTAATGATTATGTAATATGAATAGAGGAAAATCTCATTATGATTGAGTTTGTTCTGGCTGAGGATGTGTTAAATTTATCTTCAACTTAATAAAGTTACAGTATTCTTATCATATATATATATATATATATATATATATATATATATATATATATATTATAGCTATTAGTATAAACGTTTGACTTTTTGTTGACCATTTCTCGTTACGCCACGTGGTTACATAAATTTATGCCACACTCCTACATTGAAAAACCAAACAGTTTTGTCTTTTAGTTTTGCTGAAAAAGAGGGTTTGACTTTACCACCTTAAACTATACTACAGATTATACTTTGTACTATAAACTTTTCGAACACACATTTTATACCTTAAACTATAGTATTTATTACACTTTACACCCTAAAGTTAAATTTTCTGTTATATTAGATGAAAAACTCAATCACGTGACTAGCACATGACTATTACTTAAGTAACACCAAGCCAAAAGACCTAAATGTCCTCTTCCAAGTCCAAACTCAATAATCCCTCCTCGCGTCTTTTACACAGTCTAGTCGCAGGTAGTCCTTCTCACCCGTGACTTGGTGTTTTGGGCCTCTTGCATGCACAGATCGGTGGAGATGGAAGGTGGTACAGTGGCTAGGTTGCGGATGGTAGTGGGTGATGGTGGTTAGGTCGGATTTAGGTTTTTTTTTTTGTCACAATTCTTGGGTCTCGATTCAGATCCGGTTTGGGTTTTGGCTGTGTATGATTTAAGCTCTCTCTCTCTCACGGTAGATCTTGGTGATGGATAGGTTGACATTTGTATTTGTAGATCTTGAAAAACCTGACATCCAGTTCAGAGTTAACATGACACCTCCTTTTCTTTTAGTAAAATGCAGCCCCATCATCTACTAATTTAACGAGGTTGAGATTAAATATAAGGCTACGTTATTTTTTTATTTTCTTTCAAGAGAAATTGGAAGTTTCTTAAGATAAGCATCTCCTCCGCAACAAATGAGGGGTGAAGGAAATTGCACAACACCTTAGATCTCTCTTTGTCAATATCTTTTCTTCCTCCTTCAAAGAAACTCAAAAGAAAAGAAAAATATTTATTGATCGAAACATACAGAGTTTTCACAAAAACTACAATTATTACATTTTAGATTAAGTCTCTCGATGGTCGTATTACGTTTTTTATTGAATCCAGGAGATAGCATAAACGGAAAAGTTAGAATCCAATACTTTTCTTTTCTTCTTCTTCATTTTTGGTGTGATTTAATTTAGAGCTTTTAAGACTGGGTTCTGGGCCTTGGGAACCAAACGTTATTTGTAAAGATTCAAAGAAAATAAAAGGGGAATGAAAGGGTGTGGTTTCTTTTTGGAGTTCTTATAATGTGTTTGGATTTGGCGTTTACGTTTTGCGTTTGCCATTTCGCGTTTTCAGCCTTTTTTTTTTTTTTCCCAGCCGCAGTTTTTGACCAAGTCTTCTATGAACAGTGTATTCGTGCACTGTTTACAGACCCACAAATTTCACTTTTCAGCCATTTTTTCATTAAAAATGAGTCTCGCGGTACTATTCACACATTTTAAAATTATTTTGCTACAGTGTTTTCAGTTTTCAGTTTTCAGCAATAAGTTCTATCCAAACAGACCCTTAGTAAGTTTCTTTAAAAGAAGAAGAAAGAAAAGAAATAAAAATAAAAATAAAGGCATTGATGAGGAATTGAGGATAGATTTCAAGCATTGTCCAATTTGCTTTAATGGTTCAGCCCCTGTTTTGTGAAGACAGATGTTACGATGTGTTGAATCCAAAAGTGTTAACAGTAAAGTGTTAGTTTCAATGGGTTTGGACCATGTTGTGCTTTTTTATTTTGACCTTAAGTTTTAGTATTTACTCACTGTTTCACCTGAGATGTTTATATTAGAACAAAAAACTATTATTGAGAAGAAAAGCATTCGTAATGCTCATAGATTTTGTGTTTCTAAGAAAGATGAGAGAGAAAAAGTTACCAAATGAATATGAACTCTATTTATACCCAAAGATTATGACCCTGCAATAAACACATTTTTATTCAAAAGGCATTTTTTCAGTTAATAGATACATTTTCATTCAATAGGCACATTTTCGATCAATAAACACATTTTTTTTTTCAACAGACATTATTATATATCCAATATAAAGGGATATAACCTTTCAATAGATACCTTTTGATATGTTCACTATCAACGGTTATGACATTTCGATAGACACTTTTTAATATATTAAATTTGAAGGGTTATAGCATTTTAATAGACAACTTTTGGTATATATATTACAACCTATCATGTAAATACATATATATACAATACAATGAGACATTAAAGGCAATGAAATATCTCCAAATAATGGTTGACAAGGGTTTCTTAGCAGATGTGACCACCACAACCATGCCGGTTACTTGCTAGCATCTAGTCAAACTAATAGAAACATTCAAGAATTGCTTCAGAAGTTAGTGCGAAGGTGTTTTAGTTTCTCAATGTCAAGAACACCTTTCATATTCTAATTAACCTTTAAGAATTCAATTTGTAAGTGACGAATATTGGCTTCAAGTTAATTTTACACTTCTTATAAGATGATATTTATTTTCTTTTTTTGTGACAAGACTTTTTGTTCCTTTAACAGTTTTATCTTTTGTTGCAATTTCATTGTGCACTTATTTTGGTTGCTTTAAACTTATTTTTGTCAGTATTCATTTCAAAGTTTGGTTGATGTAATGTTAATGCTAAATATTAGTTTTGTAAAGTCTAGAATTTTTGGTGTGGTTATATGTCCATTGGCTTGGCTGAATTAAAGTTTTTAATTTTAAGTGTTCCCTCTAATGAAATTAAGTCTAGTCGTTGCATGTTAAATGTAATTCAATTAAACTATATATTATGCCCAAACATTATATATTTTCTCCTATGATAAGTTGTAGTGAAGACGTTTTTCAATGTTTCTAAGCTGAACATGCCCTAGTATCATAAGCTTTCTTAAACTATATTGACATTGGTCTAGTAATTTAGACTATGTAGCTTGAATAGCTTATCAACTTAAGGAAGTTGCTTCTTTGCCCATTAAAGATTGGAAACTTAGATTGCATTTTGGTACAGGAGTAACAAGATGGTTTGTTGGTCATGACATCCAATGTCAATGTCCTTTATGGGTGTGTTAAGTTGCTTTTATAGGACAGAAGAGAGGCACCTACAAGTTTATTCTTAAAAAAAGAAAAAAGAAAAAAAGAGAATCAAATAAAACTAGCTTCTTTTTTTGATAAATAAAATAAAGCTAGTTTCTATTTGGCAAGGAATAGAAGTGCTTGTTGGGAAATTGTCTCAAATTCTAATTGTGACTTGGACAGTCAATTAGGTTTTCTAGTTAAAGAAGGAAAAATTATTTTGAGTTTCCTTATTATAGAAGGAAAGACTATTCCTTATTAATAGACAATGCTACAAAGAATTTGATGGTTTTGGCCCAAAGGGTCCTCCCTATGGGGAGAAGGACAACGTGAAACCAAGAGAGAGAAAATGGATTTTCGCTTGGGAGGAACGCAAGAGGAAGGAGAGAGCAAGGTATTGCCGCCTTCAAAAAGATGGCCAAGGAGGAGAGAGCAAAGGGTTGCCGCCTTCAAGAAGATAGTCAAGGAGGAGAGTAAAGTATTGTTGCCTTTGAAAGAGATAATTAGTGCGTGTGTGAAAGCGAAGAAAAACAAAAGAAATTGTTCTTTAGCCGTGAGACATACACAAGAATTATTGTAATTAATTTGATAATAATGAAATTATTCGAAGTTTGTCATGTGGTTTTTCCCTTCAAAGAGAAAAGGTTTTCCACGTATATATTTGTGTTCTTGTATGTGATTGCTATTTTGAATTAATTGATAGCTTTTTTTTTATAACATTATTTGGGACCCAACAATGCTGACATAGAAGCTTGAGAATGGTTGAAGAATATTCAATAAGCTAAGTTCGTTATTTTGAGGAGTTCATGAGTTTTAGCTTAAATGATACTTCCTCCTCCTCCTCCTTTAGTTAATGAGTCTATAACTTATCAAGAAAAAAGAAGTTATTTTTGAGGAACAAATGAGGCATTTATAGCCTGTTTGGATGTTTAAAAAAGGAAGGAGAGTAGAGTAGAGGGAGGGAGAGTAATTTAAATCCCTTATTTGGAAGTTTTTTAAGGAAGGAGGGGGAGGGATTTGGAGGGGTTTGGGGGGTTTCAACTACCTTTAACCCCTCATTTTTAATTCCCCCAAATTGGAGAGATTTAGAGGGAGAGTAGAGTAGATAAATTATTGAACAAATGAATTCTCCAATTTACCCTTTTTAAATTAACAAAATAACAAACCAATTAATCATAGACCAATGTTGCAATTTATTTTCAAATATGGGTAAATTTGTCTATTTAATCATTTCCTCTCCTCTCCATCCTAATTTTAAAAACATCCAAACAAGGGGAAGAGTTAATTACTCCATTCCCCCTTACTAATTTTAAAAACATCCAAACAAGGTGGAGGGTAATTATTTTACTCTACTCTCCTTCCTCTCTAAACTTCCAAACATGCCATTAGTGATGTTAAAATTCAAGGAAGAGTAGTCGCTTAGCCAGTAGCTTATTACTGTAGTAGGTTACTTAGCTTTTTATGTAACCTCCTATGATTGTCTATAGCTTAATATTTATGGTTATGGAATTTTTTAGAAGAATTACAGGCAGACTAACCTTAAGGTGTGTTTATAGTTTATACAGTCCTTGTGGGTTTGATACTCAATCATCCTTGTTTGTACCAGGTTTGTATATCTTCTTATTTCTCACTCTTGTTACCTTTATTATGTTCTAATCCTGATTCAAAGCTTAGCTGTCACAGAAAGCTAGTTTACCAATACAGTTGTGACCATTCATAGGCCACAATTGTTTGTTAAAAATTGGGCATAAGGCCCAATCCACATGTGACTATTTAGCTTGGTCCTTCCATGCTAAAGACCCGATATTTGCTTGTCAAATGGGCAATTGCCATGTGGCACAAAAATAAAAAATCCCTGAACAGCTATTATGTGAATGCAGCTTAAAATGGAATTAGTTTGATGCATTTATGAAATGGAAGATTAGTTTGTATATAATTGGCGATACTTACAGCAGTGGAGGATAAAACTGATTAATGGGGGTAATGATAATCTTAAGAAATATCTTGATTTTTCATTAATTTTTGCATGGGAAGTTGTAAAACCTGTGGTATTTCAGGAACAAATCTGTTTTTTTAGTGAATGCTCATCAATGTTGAGGCTATCCCATCTTCTGCATTAGTTTTTTTTGCACTTGCTGGGAAACCTTTGATAGGCAACAAGTTTCTTCCCAATAATCTATATAGGGGAAGCTAAATCAAGGCTTCGTCATTTGTGGAATGTATGAGCTGACAAGGTATTCTGTTAGTGTCAGATTGTAGATCAAAGAGTAAAAGATAAGCACGGTTAGGTTTTGATTGCTGAGATCAAGAAGACAAAAGGATCTTAGCTTAGCTACTAAGGTGGCGATCATCTGTCTAGCTGTCATAGGTTATTACTCTTCCAGCTAATGTTGAAGCAGTGGCCTTACGTTAGAATTCAAGGTTTCCTAGATGGCAAATGCCAACAGTCATGAAGGATGTATGAAACATAGGCCTTCAAATGGAAGGAATATGGTTTAGAAATTAGAATGTTCAAAAACTACAAGATAGTCAGGCATGTTTTGGGTGTGGTTATCTGTGATAGTGGGCGTCATTGTATTGGGACTACGTGTGCAAGAATAGAAGCAGACAATCATTGGATTGAAGAACAGGCTCTAGGATTATGCAGTGCACTGCAATTTGCAGTGGAGCTGGGGCTTCAGGATTTAGTACTGGAGTACAAGATTAAAGGCTTGGTGGATGATTATGGCCACATATCATTTACTCATAGCTTTACTCGTACAAACCGACCAGCATAGAGTCTAGCAACTGAAGCCAAAAACTTCAATTTACTTGTACAAACCGACCAGCATAGAGGCTAGCAGCTGAAGCCAAAAACTTAAATGATGTAATGATTTAATGTATTGGGTGCAGGATATATGCTTACTGGATAAAGATGTATCGGGAATTCTTTAATTCATTAGTTTAATAATAATAAAATATATAGTTTATTCAAATAAAGAATGGCCGACAGAAAAGGGCTTCAGAAAGCTGATAATCTTGCTGCAACTGCTAAGGACTCTTACGTTTCTTAGTTGGGATTTTTGTGTACTACCACTATTATTTTTTGTTTTTTGTTTACTGTTGTTGTTCTCTTGACTGTAAATATTATTAAAAAAAAAGGGGAGATTGTAGTGCTATACTAGCAAATTTGAAAGTTGCTTCTGGATTGGAAAAACTTAATGCAATGGACATTGAAGTATTGGTTGTCACAGCATGGAGCCTCTAGAACAACAGAAGTGCAGTCCACCATGGGGATCCTGGAAAGCAGGCAGCAACTATTGTCACTGAAGCTTCTCCACACATGGAGGAATATTTCTTTGCTCGGGCCCCTTCCCCCCTCGGCCAGTACATCATCCCACCTCCTGGAGCCTTCCTCCCCCGAATATCTTCAAAGTCAACACCGATGGAGCTGTATTAGGACAACTGGACAAGGGATGTTATGGCATTGGTGTGGTGATTCGTTACCCACTAGCAGAAATTGTAATTCTGCTGCTCACCTCTTAGCTGGATTTGCTGATGTAATTTCCGACTGTACAAATTGGGTGGGGGATACTCCACCTATTGTTGCCTCTCAAGTCGAGTTTAATGTACTAAATTTGGGTTCTGCACCTGTCTAATGAAATCAGCAAATTTTCTTATTGAAAAAAAAAGAGTTGCTTCTGGATTAGGAAACAGGGAAAAGTTAAATAGACTAAACAAAATGCAGTCAGTCGTATACAGTACACACACCAATATACATCTATGTATAATTTGTTTATAAATATAATTCGAAATATATACACACAAATATGTGTGTGTATTGTTCAAAATGAAGCTCATGATAAAGTCAGTGCATATGAGGCCGTAAGCACTCAACTTACACAATTACTTTCCTCATTCTTTCCAAACTAGTTATTAATGTCTGTATGGTTTCTCTAATAATTTTTTTAGAATTTCTCTAATAAATGATTGGCTTAAACTTTAAAGTTAACAATCTTTGCTTGCATACTTTATAACTTAAGAGGCTTTTCAGCAAAATTCCCTAGAAATATTCCCCTTAAAGAAGGTTAATGGGGTGCATAATCCTATTCAATAGGACTACATGTGAAATACTCGTCTAAAATCACCAAGAAGGAAGCACAGGTATACATATTAGACATTGGTTGGTACAACATGATAAGAACACGATGATATGTTGAAACTTTGGTATACATGCACAGCTGAGATGATATAAAACTCTTGTATGCATGAACGGGAGAATTCCCATTGATACAACCTTTCTCTCTCTCTCAATCACAAGTCAAGTGAAGTTACAAAACAATAAACCTGATTACACCAAAAAATTTCCAACCAAAAATTAGATTAACACACTACAAAAAAACTTGTTCTACAACAGCATTTTTTAGGAGACTTATAGCAGCCTTTTTTGGGGCTATCCCGACGGTTTAAAAATGCCAGGAGAGCCCTAGTTTTTTGTAGTGACACACACATATATGGGCCAAGTACTCAAACACCACAGGAGGTGTTGCAATTACTGGAACACATCTAAGAAAAATTTATTTTTGTTCCTAATTTTCTATGCAAGTTCAGGCAAGAATTGGATTAGTACCATAGGCAAAAATAGTACAAATGACCTTACAATCTAATTATACTTTCACTTTGTTCTATTTATGATAGTAAATTTAATGATTCCTTCATCTCTCCCATAAAACATTTTTTTTTATTGTTGAGGAAAAATAAAATAAATTAATTGGCCCATTGGTTTCTCTCCAATAAAACACTAAGGGTATGTTTGGTTGGGTGGATTTTAGGGATGGTGGAAAAAAAAAGGAGTGGAAAATAAGAGAGAAAATGAGAGGGAAGGAGTTTGGTTAAGAGGAGGAGGGGGAGAGAATATTAGTGGGGCCTAGCTGTTTTCTCTCTCAGCCCACCAAAATTCAATCTTTCCAAACTGGAGAGAAAATGGGATAGAAAATGAGGAAGATGTGTGTTTGACAAAATTGCCCTTCTCCATTCAATAGCCAACTTTTTTTTTTCCCCCTTTTATGCCTGGATAAAATTTCTTCTGGTTTGCATGGTATGTTCACGTTGGTTTGGTTGTGGTTTTTTTTTTTTTTTTTTTTGTGGATAAAATTTTGCACAATGCACATTGGTTCTTTTTGTTTGTTTGTTTTTTTAATATCTTTTTAGCATTTGCTTATTTTATAAATAAAAAAAATTAAAGTGTCCATACAAATTTTTTTTAATAATAAATGCGTTACTTTTTGCTTATATATTTAGTAAGGATGTAATGGTAAATTTATATCAACTTTATTTTTCATCCTCTTATTTTTTTATTTCAACCAAACAAAAAAGTTTTCCATCCCTCCACTTTTCCACCCCTCCAATCAAACACAAATGAGGGAAAACTAAATCTTTTCTATCCTCCCATTATTCCATCCTCCTACAATTTTTTATCCTCCTACTTTTCCATCTTCCCAACCAAACGGACCCTAAATACATATTTTAGGTGATACTATACTAAAAGGAAAATGGCCTTTAATTCAGACAGGGAAAAAATAGCCTTCCCAATATTTAAATTTTGATAAATTGAACAAAACTCCAATAACTTATTTATCATGTGAGCCAATCTAACTGACATTTAAGTTAAATTTCATCATTTGAAGAGTGGTTCATTGGGGACAGGCACACATAACTCCATCATCAATCACCTAAAATTTTACAAACATTCAACATATATATCACAAAATAAATTGCAACAAATTTGAAGTAAACCAAGATGAACAAATATCGAAACTCAGAAATACATAAAAGAGGGTACATTTTGGTTGTGCAAAAACTTTAATTCATGATCAAGGACCAACGAAAACCGGCAAAGAAATTATCATTTTTTAATTAAAAATTTTTTTTTGTCACTTGGTGTGTGTTTGGGTTAGGATTAAAAATTAAAATTATTTCACTATTCAACTTAATTTTGCTACTATTCATAGGCCTCACTGCACTTTTTGGCACTATTTATGGGCTTTGCTATACTATTTCAACTAATTTTCAGTAATAATTTTTCAGTTTCAGCAAAATAAGCGGTATCCAAACACACTATTAAATTATAATGCCTTACTAGGCTTGACTAGTGTCTAGCTTATTTGACAAGATTTTAACTCTTAGCTTTTTTAAATTTATTTATTTTTCTCACCTTTTCAAAATATAAATATATTTCAATACACTTTTAACAGAATGCAACTTGCAAAAATCTAAATAAAAAACAATAATTTGTTTTTTAAGGCTAAATAACATAAATAGTTACTCTAATGCGAGGGCCCTAATACTTTACATTCTTAAACTATATGTTTTTCTTGATATGTCATGGCCGCTTCTCATGGATTTTCATAAACTTGCTATGTAAAAATAGGATATACATTTGAAATGGGTGTCCCAGTTATTATATTTATCATGAGCGGTAGAAAAATAAATTAACCTATTCCTTTATAGAAAAAAAAGAGGGTATATTATAGTTTTCATGGTCCAATAATTTTTTATTTATTATTATTTTTTACGTTTAAAGTGATAAGATTTCATAACATTACATAACCAAGGCTATGTGGAAAGCATTTAAAACTGGAGACAGAAGGGTTGAGAACTAGAAGTTTGAGATAGAAAATAAATATCTATATCATCCTATTCCAATATATCAATTCATTAGCTTTTTAACATAATTAAAATTTTTGAGTGTTTTTTTATCGGTTTTTATTTAATTTGATAATTCATTAATTACAATGGAGGAGAGAAAATTTAAATTTTAAATGTCTCTGTTTGAAAAACTAAAAGTGGTAGTTTAATTACAAGGTTCTTGGCTTTCATATAAAGTTCCCCCTCCCCCCCCTTAATTATTTTATTTTATTTTTTAAAGGAGGCTTTCTTATAAGTTAGTAGACTCAACTCATTTTCTGTTCATTATCATAATAAAAAATATTTAAAAAATTAAAAAAATAAAACTAAAAGAAGAAAAAGTACTAATTTTCATAATAATTTTTTTTTTGAGAAAACATAATAATTTAATTTTAGTTCATTTTTCAGAGAAAAACAGACCTTGATAAATAAGTATATTTAATTTGTAGAATAAATAAATTAAAAAGGAAAAGAAAAAAGAAACAAATCAGCTTGTGTGACAGTCACACTCACAGAGGAACTCATTTACTCAAGGGGCCACGACTTCTTCTCCTTTCCTTTGAAGTTCCGGAGCCCCAGCAAACCTAAATCTGATCCGAAATGGTACTACTGTGAGATTTGCTCTCTTCTTCAGGAAACGGGTACTTAAGGCTTCTGCTAAATCAACTAACTCTTGTTTTTATATTCAATCTAGACTATAATAGACCCATTTATGTAAAGACAAATTGATAACTGATGTTTTGAACCTTTTTTCTCAAAGAGAAATGATATGTCCACAACATTTTTACAACATTTTTACAACAAATCTTAAGTGGCAGGATGTTACTGGTTGTTATTGTTGGGGCAAAAAAGTAATTTTAGTGTTAGGTTCAAATTTGAACCAATAACAACTAACCACCAACCACCTATGATTTGTTGTAAAAATGTTGTGGACGTAGCAAAGGTATAAGCTGACCTTGACCCAATGATTATAAAGAATCACGAACCAAAGATATAAAGTTTGAACGCCACAAAGAAGAATCCCTGATAAGTTCACAGTTCTTGAAGAACCAAAAGAAGAGCAAAGCCTCACATTTTCTGATTTTTATTCAATAATATTATATGAAAAACGTTTACAGACTTAAGGGCCTATTTAAGGGCTCCATAAAACTTGACAGACAAGAAAATATATTCTAAAATAACTCCTAATTGATACCTTACCATATCTAGAATCAAATTTGACCTAAAAAGCATTAAATGCACCTAAAAACAAGGAATTAAATCACCTAAACCTAAAATAACGTTTTTACATAAAAATACCCAAAACAATAAATTACAATAATTAAACAGTAAATTGTATCCTACATCAGACCCCTCCACTTGAAACAAACTCGTCCTCGAGTTCATCTTTGAAATCTGAAATCTACCGCTCCAAATAAACAAATACTTCGAATGCTTTAATGACTTGATCCGGTTGTGAAATTTGAATCCTTCATAAAGTGTAGCAGAAAATTTCTTCTCATCTCTCAAATGATGAGTAAAGGCATTCAATCAAACATTGTAACTTACAACTGCTTAATTCAAGGCCTATGCAATGAAGATCATGCCAAATGAGACGACACAAAGGAAGATCATTCAAGGCCTATGCAAAGAAGGGATGTTGAGACTTTTGAGAGGCAAAAGAAGTTTTTGATGTGATCATTCAAAGATGCATTGAGCTTGACATAGTCACTTATAGCTCTTTGATTGATGGTTACTGTTTACAAAACAAAATAGATGATGCTATTAAAACATTTAATACAATGGTTGAGACTTGAGGGAGGCTTGTTCACCTAATGTGTTTAGATATAACATATTGATCAATAGATATTGTAAAAATAAATATATAAATAAAAATTGATGAGACAGTGAGGCTCTTCCATGAAATTTCCAACAAAAGAATGATTCCTAATGTTGTGACTTACAAATCCACAAACCTATGCCATCTTGTTAGATGGCTTTTGCAAGAACTAACATATTGGTGAAGCAATGACATTATTTCAGGAGATGGAAGACAAAAGCTTGGGCTACAATATTGTGATCTATAGTGTCTTGATTAACAAATTGGGACTAAGACTTTTGTTGTAGGAGTAAAGTTAATACTAAATATTTTTGTACTAAAATCTAGCATTTTTTGTGGTTATACGTCCATTTCTAGCGGAATATATATATATATGAAAATAGCCAAAACTTAGAGAAAATCCAATTAGATTTTAATTAGATTCTCGATTTCGCACCACATGTCTCATTTAATTTTTAATTTTGAGCCAAGTGAATTATTAAGTGTAAAAATCGAAGTAGGTTTTAATCAACACAACTGATAAAATCTCTAATCGTTAAATAAGAGATCTAGGGTTCAATCACCGCTTACACAAAAAACCAATTGGTGTCTTGGTCTGATAATAAAGAGTTATCATTAGGAGCAGACGTCATAGGTTAAAACCCTCTAAAAAAAAGTGTAAAAATTGAAGAGTCCAAATCAAATTAGATTCTAAATTAGATTACAATTGAAACCTAATTTTTTGCCTTGTGTAAAGTTTTTAATTTTTGTGGCAAGTAAGAACCGAAGAGTCTAAAACCAATTAAATTATAGAGTGTGTGTGTGTGTGTGTGTATTTATAATGAGAAATCATTACTTATTTTAGAAATGTATGGTTTAAAAAAAGTGTAAGTTAATAGTAGGTATCATTTGAACATTTTCTAAAAAAATAAGTATAATTTGAACTGTATAGTTGTAATTGTTTTTAATTGTATTCGTGCATATGCCCGGGCTACACACTAGTTAGCACTTGGATATTTTATGAGATACTAGTGTATTATGTTAGTTTTAACGTGAAACTAACTGGAGTATTAATGTAGCAAATGTGTACAATTTAAGAAGTAAATGGGTCAATAAAAAAGTTTAGGAGATATCTTGGCCACTAGTTCAAAGTTCAGAAGATGTATGAACATTTTTCCCATTATATATATATATATATATATTCCTAATGTTTGTATTTGTAAAAGGAAAAATATGTTTATGAGTATAATAATATTTTCTTGTTTATGTTTATGTTTATAAATTGGGTATTCATTTCATGATGTTGAGCATCTGCTTGGTCTGTTCTATATATGAACATGTGCCCTTTATTATGAGGAATGGTACATAATGCAAAGAATTGGGAGTTAAGGCCTTGTGCTACGTTGCTTCATAGGGCTAAATTTGAATTTATGAAAAACATTGGAAAGAAAATTACTTAATATACAATTTAGAAATGGGGTAATGGATATCCCAACTTTGATAATTGAGATAGAACAAAGTGCACATTTCAAAATCTAATTATATATGGGAAATATTGCCATGATGAACATCTCAAGTATGTCACTGAAAATGTGATCTTCATGGAAACGTCTCTGATAAAATTCTCCTACTAATTAAGCAGGCAATGATAGATTTTTGGTTAACTTCGAGGGTAACCAAGCCTACTAAGAAGGGTGAAGAAGATTAAGAATGGAAAAGATAATAACTGTAGTCTTTGGTTTATTCTTCAATACCTTCTCCAATAATTTTACAATCCCGATATACTAATTCACTGCTTTATAGTTACAATACATACTTAATACAACCATTTTAGTAGCTTTCTTGATTACAGTATTTATCTCCCCCCTTCCTTCCAGCCCAACTATATACAAAGTTGAAACCCATGCTCCATATATATATATATACAACCCATGCTCCATAATACAACCCATGCTCCATATATATATGGTTGATTGATGGATCTATGGTTGATCGGCAAACAATGGTTGAAACAGAGGATCTATGTGTTGGCTAATCTGTGCGTAATTGGCAAATTCGTAATTATGTGTATTTGAGTTTGAAGAGGATTATGTTTGTAAAAAGCTTGATAACGTCACTGACAGATATAATCATTGTTATTGTTTTCTAAAGTTTGTATTTGTAGAAAGAAAAATATGTTTATAAGTACAATAATATTTTCTTGTTAATGTATATGTTATTGCTGCGTTTATTAAATCCAATTTGTATGACGAATTTAATTAATAAAAGTGTTCTATTTTATTTTTTAAGGATGAATGTCCATTCATATCATTTTGGAAAACTCTCATGTCAAGCCATCAACAATGGAAGGCTATTGGTGTGGGAGTACTTATGTATTGTATTTCACAGGCAGTGGGAGCTTCAGAAGTGTATTGTAAGTGTATATATATTCAATAAATTAATTTATAAAAATCCAAAAAAATTCACATATAGATAGAATATTTATTATTATTTATTTTTAAAGGTTTGTATTTGTAGAAAGAAAAATATGTTTATGAGTACAATAATATTTTCATCTTAATGTTTATGTTATTGCTGCATTTATTAAATTCAATTTGTATGATAATTTTAATTAATAAAAGTGTTCTATGTATATGTGTGTGTATATATATTCAATAAATTAATTTATAGAAAACCTAATAAAGTCACATATAGATAGAATTATGATTATTTTTTTATTTTCTAAGGTTTGTATTTGTACAAAGAAAAATATGTTTATGAGTACAATGATATTTTCTTATTAATGATTATGTTATTGTTATGTTTATTAAATCTAATTTGTATGAAAATTTTAATTAATAAAAGTGTTTTCTTTTCTCAAATTGTATAAACCTTGAACATAATAACCTGCTCGAATAATAGTCCATGTGTTGCATTCAATTTTTGCATGTTGAAATACTTTTTAACGTGGCACGTGCTATTCTATTTTATTATTATTAAAACTAGCTTGTAATCCCATACATATACATAGATATATTTAAAAATATACAATAAGATACATAATATAATTCCTCTATATATATATATAATTTAAATATTATTAATAGTCATTTTTATATTCTGTTAACTCTTTAAAAAATATTTGTAAGTATATTATTAGGTATAAAATGTAAATTATCCATTTTAAAAAAAATTGTAGTGAAACACTTTTTTTTTTTTTTAAATTTTTACGATTCATTTATTCTAGACTCTTTGGTTTTTGTATTTAATAACTCACTCAGATGAATATTTATGATGTGGTCCCTTATTTGATTTTAAAATTAAGAAATAAAAATCTTTAAGAATAAATAATTTAAAACACATGACGCAAAATTAGAACTTTAATTTAAAATTCTAATTTGAGTTTCTCTCAGTTTCACCTTTATATATATATATATATATACATATATATATATATATATATAAACATATGCATCTACAAAACACACTAACGTTTTCACTTCTTAAATCAAATTTGTAGTACAATTTTAATTAATAAAAGTATTCTATTTTCCAAGTTTATATATACCTTGGACATAATTATCTACTCGATTAATAGTCCATGAGTTGCATCCATGTTTGCATAATAATTTTTAGTGTGGCATGCGCTCTTCTATTTTATTATTAAAAATCTAACATATTTGCTTGCAAAATACACTAACATTTTCACTTAATACTTGAGAGTCAATTCAAGAGATGTACAAAGTACAAAAATTTTTGCGACACCACTAAACATTTATGAGGGTTCCCCCATGAGAAATATTGGGATTGTAATTTGTTGGTCAATTTATAAACACTGTTATCCACTTTTCATCAATACCTAAACAATATACATATGACTATTTGAGTTAGGTAAACCTTGCACATCATAACAATTTAACTAAGAAACTCATCATAACAATGAGCTCCATATGATAAGAATTAAGAACTAATGAAACCTATTCATAATTTTAACATTCTTAAAATTATGATTTGATAAAAAAAAAATGTATATTAGAGTATTGTGGGGGGCAAAAAGATCCTGATGAGAATGTGGGCCTTTTGGGCCGTGTTAAGGAAGGCCGACCTGCTACTGGGTTTAGAATTTGTTGGTACTATGGGTCGGCCCATACGCCGAGGGTCCGAGGATCCAGCCGAGGGTGAATTTATCCTCGGACGGACACCGAAGAACTCGGGGTTTCGCAATAAAGATTAGGGGATGACACGGTTAAGACCAATGGCTAAAAGGGGTAAACCCTAGAATGCACCAGAAGCACTGGTGTTGAAGAAATGTCAAAGATAAAGGCTGCTACCTCCACATTAAAAACCCTGCACCTACCACCCTGGCCGCATTGATGGGGAAGTGACACCTGAACAGTGGAAGAGAAACTTCTGGTTACTATTCAAAGGCACTGGGAAAAGAAATATCTAGGTTAAAGGGGAGGTAAAGCAACACGTGTAAAAGGTATTCAAGAGAGTAGTATTTAAGGAGGAATCTAAGACAGAAAGGTGGATCTCCCTCTTTGTAACCTAAAAGAAAGAGAAAAAGAAAGAGAGAGAAATTATATAAGAGCTTCTGCTTACGTCCGAGCAGATTGATTCATAGCATTCTTTGTTGTTTTTAAGTGTTTATAATCTTTAGCTTGCTATTTAATACTCAAACACTTCTAACCTGGGTTTCAAGCCCACACTCTACAAATTACATTGTTTAAGGCTCGTTGGGCCTGAGCCCGTAACTGTTCTTGGGGCCAGGTGCAATTGTGCACTTACAAGTATAATTTTAGAGTACCCACTTTATTTAAATAGTGGGACTAATTTGGCAAAGATTAATTGACTAAAAGCATAACTACAAGATTAACCATAATTATCTTTAAAGCTCTTTTTTTTTTTTTGTAATTCCATTTCTCAATTAAAATGATTACATAATCAATAAATTAATTTGTAAAAGTCCTAATAAAGTCACATATTGATAGAATAATTTTTTTAATATATTTTCTAATGTTGGTATTTTTAAAAAGAAAAATATGTTTATTGGTACAAAATATTTTTCTTGTCTATGTGTATTTTTATAATTTAGGAATTCAATCCATCATGTTGAGCATATGCTCGTTCCTTATGAACATGTGCCCTTTATTTTAGTGAATGGTACATAATTCAAAGAACTAGGGTTGATGCCTTGCGCCATACAACTTCATAGGGCCAAATTAGAATGCTGCTTAGTAGAGGAATTCTGAAAAATTAAAATAAAAACCAAGAGTTTTTTTTTTTTGAGTTGAAAAACAAAAACCAATAGAGTATTTGCGTAATTAAATAATATAGTCAGGTTAATGTATGCCCTTAATATATGCATTAAATTTTATGAAAATTTTAATGAAAAATTGAAAAAGTTGTAAAAAAAAAAAACTTATTCACTTTCTATTTTCACCAAAAAAATCAAACCATTCTTTTTGAAGGAGCATGTGTAATAGCTAATAACAAAACAAAAAAAAATTAAAAATATATTTAAATCATTCCCTCACTCTCGCTTTCGCTGCTCCAATCTCCATCACCACAGGACCGGACCAAGATTTCTCCTTTTTGAAGTTCTTGAATCCAAACTCGATCTGAACCGAATTGGTAGCAAACCAGATTTGCTGCTGCTTCTTCTTCTCGATGAAATGGGTAAATCAACATCCTCTCTTGTTTATATATGCAATCCTTTCATTATTAGAGTAAGCCTTCCATTTCATGCTTATACTTATTCTACTTATATCATTAGAGAAAATGCGAAAACCCCAAATCAGAACCAGAATCAGTTGTTGAAAACTGTGAGAGATCACCGCAAATCTAGAAACTTTAGGAATCTTGATCATGCCTTAGACCTGTTTGATAAAATGCTTCACATGCACCCTTTGCCTTCCATTGTGGATTTTACTCAATTGTTGGGCGCCATTTGCAAGAATGAGTATTACTCCGTGGTCATTACTCTAATTAGAGATATGGGCTCCTTTGGAATTACTCCCAATGTTTATACTCTCAATGTTTTGATTAATTGCTACTGCCATTTGAACCGGATCGCTCTTGGTTTCTCTATCTTAGCAACTATTTTGAAACTTGGTTATCAGCCTACCTAATCTACTCTAAACACTCTTCTTAAAGGTCTCTGTCTTCAAGATAATATTTCTGCAGCTGTGAGGTTGGTAGAGGAAATGGAGAACAAAGAGTATCAACCTAATGTGATTACTTGTGGGACGATAGTAAACGGTCTGTGTAAGATTGGCAAGACTGGTGCGGCTATTAGGTTGCTCAGGAAGATAGAAATTGGTAAATTTGAACCTGATGTGGTGCTCTATAGCACAATCATTGACAATTTATGTAAGGATAGATCGGTAACTGAGGCCTTGGACCTTTTATCTGAAATGATGAGTAAAGGCATCCAGTCGAACCTTGTAACTTAAACCTGCTTAATTCAAGGCCTATGCAATTTTGGCCGGTGGGGGGAGGCTGCTACTTTGTTTAATGAGATGACGCAAAGGAAGATCATGTCGGATGTGTACACCTTTAACATATTGGTGGACTCAGTTTGCAAAGGGGGGATGTTGAAGGAGGCAAAAGAAGTTTTTAATGTGATGATTCAAAGAGGCATTAAGCCTGACAAAATCACTTACAATTATTTGATTGATAGTTACTGTTTGCAAAACAAAATGAATGATGCTACCAAAACATTTAATACGATGGTTGAGAAGGGTTGTTCGCCTAATGTGTTTAGTTATAGCATATTGATAAATGGATATTGCAAAAATAAAAGAATTGATGAGGCAATGTGTCTGTTTCATGAAATGTCCAACAAGGGAGTGATTCCTAATGTTGTGACTTACAGCACTCTTATCGATGGGTTTTTCTAAGTTGGGAAACCCCAAACTACATTGGAGCTATTTAGTAAGATGCAAGCTTGTAGCCAATATCCAAATCCCCAAACCTCTGCCATCTTGTTAGATGGCTTATGTAAGAATAGAAGAATTGTTGAGGCAATGTTATTGTTTCAGGAGATGGAAGACAAAAGGTTGAACCGTGATATTGTGATTTACAGTAACTTGATTGATGGTTTATATAATGCCAAGAAACTTACGACTACAAAAGAACTCTTTTATAGCCTTTTTACCAAAGGGTTGCAACTTGATGTTCATACTTACACTATAATGATCAAAGGGCTTTGCAAAGAGGGATTAATAGATGAAGCAAGTGAACTGCTTGAGAAAATGGATGGGAATGGTTGTTCACCAACTGATTGCACATATAACACAATCATCCAAGGGTATTTGCAACATAATGAGGCATCAAAGGCAATGAAATATCTCCAAATAATGATTGACAAGGGATTCTCAGCAGATGTGACCACTGCAACGATGTTGGTTGACTAGCTATCATCTAGTCAAGCTAATAGAAACATTCAAGAATTGTTTCAGAAGTTAGTGTGAAGGCATTTTAGTTTCTCAATGTCAAGAACACCTTTCATATTCTAACCATTCAGAATTCAATTTGTAAGTGACGAATATTGGCTTCTAGTGAATTTTACTCTTTTTATAAGATGATATTAATTTTCTTTTTTTGTAACAAGACTTTTTGTTCCTTTAACAGTTTTATCTTTTGTTGCAATTTTATTGTGTATTTATTTTGGTTGCTTTAAACTTATTTTTGTCAATATTCATTTCAAAGTTTGGCTGATGTGATGTTAATGCTAAATATTATTTTTGTAAAGTGTAGCATTTTTTGTGTGGTTATTTGTCCATTGGCTTGGCCAAATTAAAGTTTTTAATTTTAAGTGTTCCCTCTAATGAAATTAAGTCTAGTTGTTGCATGTTAAATGTAAATTAATTAAACTATATATTATGCTCAAACATTATATATTTTCTCCTATAATAAGGTGTAGTGAAGACGTGTTTCAATGTTTGAACATGCCCTAGTATCATAAGCTTTCTTAAACTATATTGACATTGGTCTAGTAATCTGGACTAGTGTAGCTTGAATAGCTTATCAACTTTAGGAAGTTGCTTCTTTGTCCATTAACTAGAAGATTGGAAACTTAGATTGCATTTTGGTACAATAGAAACAAGATGCTTTGTTGGTCATGAGATCCAATGTCAATGTCTTTTATGATTGTGTTAAGGTGCTTTAATAGGACAAAAACGAGACCCCTACAAGTTTATTCTTAAAAAAAATAAAACAAAAGAAAAAAGAATCAAATAAAACCGGTTTCTTTTTTTGATAGATAAAATAAAGCTGGTTTCTATTTGGCAAGGAACAGAAGAAGTGCTGACATAGGAGCCTGACTATGGTTGAAGAATATTCAATAAGCTAAGTTTGTTATTTTGAGGAGTTAATGAGTTTTAGCTTAAATGATACTTCCTCCTCCTTTAGTTAATGGGTCTATAACTTATCAAGGAAAAAAATATTTTTGAGGAACAAGTGAGCATTTAGTGATGTTAAAATATAAGGAAGCGTAGTCGCTTAGCCAGTAGCTTATTACTTTAGCAGGTTACTTAGGGGGTGTTTAGGAGAGTAGTTTAAGTTATGTTGTTTGAGTGTTTTTGATATACATGTGGGTGAAAAAGTGTGCGGAAATGTGTGTAATGTTGTTTAAAATGTGTAGTTGTGTGTTAAAACTTGGGTGCCAAACAGGCCCTTTTATGTAACCTCCTATGATTGTGTATAGCTTAATATTTATGGTTGTGGAATTTTTTAGAAGAATTACAGTCATCGTGGGTTTGATACTCAATAATCCTGATTTGTACCAGATTCCTATATCTTCTTATTTATCATTCTTGTTACCTTTTCTATGTTCTAACCAGCATTCAAAGCTTACCTGTCACAGGAAACTAGTTTTCCAATTCAGTTGTGACCATCCATAGGCCACAATTGTTTGTTAATAATTGGGCATAGGGCCCAATCCACATGTGACTATCCAGCTTGGACCCTATATGCTAAAGACCCAATATTTATTTGTCAAATGGGCAATTGCCATGTGGCACAAAAAAAAAAAATCCCTGAACAGCTATTATGTGAATGTAGCTTAAAATGGAATTAGCTTGATG
This sequence comes from Castanea sativa, assembly GCF_040712315.1. Lineage (NCBI taxonomy): Eukaryota > Viridiplantae > Streptophyta > Magnoliopsida > Fagales > Fagaceae > Castanea > Castanea sativa. The sequence continues at coordinate 5,367,910 of NC_134015.1, read as the reverse complement.
TATTTATGAAATGAAAGATTAGTTTGTTTGCAATTGGCAATACTTACAGCAGTGGAGGATAAAACTGATTAATGGGGGTATTGATAATCATAAGAAATATCTTGATTTTTCATTAATTTTTGCAGGGGAAGTTGTAAAACCTGTAGTATTTCAGGAACAAATCTGTTTTTTAGTGAATGCTCATCAATGTTGAGGCTGTCCCATCTTCTGCATGTCTTTTTTGCACTTGCTGGGAAACCTTTGATAGGCAACAAGTTTCTTCACAATAATCTATATAGGGGAAGCTAAATAAAGGCTTTGTGGAATGTATGAGCTGACAAGGTATTCTGTTAGTGTCAGATTGTAGATCAAAGAATAAAAGATAAGCCGGGTTAGGTTTTGTTTGCTGAGATCGAGAAGACAAAAGGATCTTAGTTTAGCTACCAAGGTGGCGATCATCTGTCTGGCTGTCAAGGAATCTCTCAAGGCAACAAAACACAGGATTTATGTAGGTTATTACTCTTCTAGCTAACGTTGAAGCAGTGGCCTTACTTTAGAATCCAAGGCTTCCTAGACGGCAAATGCAAGCAGTCATGAAGGATGTATGAAACATAGGCCTTCAAATGGAAGGAATATGGATTAACAATTAGTATTCAAAAACTACAAGATAATCGGGCATGTTTTGGTAGTGGTTATCTGTGATAGTGGGCGTCATTGTACTGGGGCTACGTGTGCAAGAATAGAAGCAGGCAATGATTGGATTGAAGAACAGGCTCTAGGATTATGCAGTGCGTTGCAATTTGCAGTGCAGCTGGGGCTTCAGAATTTAGTACTGGAGTACGAGATTAAAGGCTTGGCGGATGAACTATGTGGAAAGGGTCCTATTAATTTAGGATTTGGCCGCATATCATTTACTCACGGCTTTACTTGTACAAACCGACCGGCATAGAGGCTAGCAACTGAAGCCAAAAGCTTCAATGATGTAATGATTCAGTGTATTTGGTGGAGGATATGTGTTTACTGGATAAAGATGTACCCGGAATTTTATAATTCATTAGTTTAATAAAAAAAAATACAATATTGTTTATTCAAAAAAAGAATGGCTGACAAGAGAGGGCTTCAGAAAGCTGATAATCTTGCTGCAACTGCAACACCAATGGAGCTGTATTAGGACAACTGGACAAGGGTTGTTGTGGCATTGGTGTGGTGATTCGCAATGATAAAGGGCAGATCATGGGAGCCCTTTCTAAAAGAATTCCTTACACACTTGGAGCTATGGAGATAGAAGCAAAAGCATTGGATTGCGTGGCCATCTTCGCCTGGGTCTTGGGATTGCATGAAATCATCCTGGAAAGCGACTCTCAGGTGGTGATTCATGCTATAGCTGGAACTCACGCTGCCTCAGTTTGACCAGTTATCACTGGCACAAAGACTTGGCTATCAAAATTTCGTAGCTAGAAAGCATCGTTCACTAGCAGGAATTGTAATTCTGCTGCTCACCTCTTATTAGCTAGATTTGCTGATGTAATTTCGGGCTGTACAAATTGGGTGGACGATACTCCACCTATTGTTGCCTCTCAAGTCGAGTTAGATATACAAAATTTGGGTTCTGCCCGTGTAATGAAATCAGCAAATTTTCTTATAAAAAGAAAGTTGTTTTTGGATTAGGAAACAGGGAAAAGTATAATAGACTAAACAAAATGCAGTCAGTCGTATACAGTACACACACAATATACATCTATGTATAATTTGTTTATAAATAATTCGAAAATATATACACAGAAATATATACCTGTGTATTATTCAAAATGAAGCTCATGATAATGTCAGTACATATGAGGCCATAAGCCCTCATAATCCATGCAATTTCTTTTTCTCATTCTTTCCAAACTAGTTATTAATGTCAGTATGCTTTCTCTAATAAATTTTTTTAGAATTTTTCTAATAAATGATTGGTTTAAATTTTAAAGTTGACAATCTTTGCCTACATACTTTGTAACTTAAAAGGCTTTTCAGCAAAAAAAAAAAAAAAAAAATCAAAAACTGGTTTAGCATTTCTATACTCCCAAAGAAAGTTATAAGTTTGTTGAGCGAAAGTTTAATCATTTTCTTTGGAGGGGTATAAGTCGATGTGTTTATTAGGGTTAATCGATTTTTCCCTTGAAATATTCCCCTTAAAGAAGATTAATGAGGTGGATAATCTTATTTAATAGGACTACATATGAAATATTCATGGCTAAAATCACCAAGAAGGAAGCACAGGTATAGATATAAGACATTGGTACAATCTCACAAGAACATGATTATATGTTGAAACTTTGGTATACATGCACAGCTGAGATGATATATAACTCTTGTTTACACCAAAAACTTTTCAAGCGAAAAATAGATTGTCACACACACACACACACACACACACACACACATATATATATATATATATATATATATATATATATATATATATATATATGGGGGAGAGGGGCTCGTGGGGTTGATTCAAGGCCTATGCAATGAAGATCATGCCAAATGAGACAACACAAAGGAAGATCATGGCAAATGTGTATGAGAAATGCTATGTCCACAATATTTTTACAACACTTTCAAAATAAATCATATATGGCAAGTTGTTATTTGTTGTTATGGGAGGGCAAAAAAGTAATTTAAGTTGTGAATTTAAATTCAAAACTAATAACAATTTACCATCTATGATTTGTCGTGAAAATGTTGTGGACGTAGCACCTCTCAATATGTACACCTTTAACATTTTGTTGGACACACTTTGCAAAGAAGGGATATTGAGAGAGGCAAAAGAAGCTTTTGATGTGATCATTCAAAGATGCATTGAGCTTGACATAGTCACTTATAGCTCTTTGGTTGATGGCTACTGTCTGCAAAACAAAATGGATGATGCTATAAAAACATTTAAATTTTTAATACGATGATTGAGAGAGGTTGTTCACCTAACGTGTTTAGCTATAACATATTGTTCATTGGATATTGCAAAAATAAAAGGATTGATGAGGCTGTAATGCTCTTCATGAAATATCCAACAAAAGAATAATTCCTAATGTTGTGACTTTCAAATCCACAAACCTATGCCATTTTTTTAGATGGCTTTTGGAAGAACTAACATATTGGTGAAGCAAGGGCATTATTTTAGGATATGGAAGATAAAAGGTTGGGCTTTAATATTGAGATTTTAATCTACTTGAAATGAGTAAATGTTAAAAAAATTTATAGGAAAAATTAGAAAGAAAAAAAGGATAATGACATGGCCGTTGAAGTGGCTCAACTGGAGCATAGCAATGATAAATGATACAATTAAGTAATAAAAATGAGAAAAAAATAAAAATTAATTGGAAAATACAATCTAATTACCTAAAGGAGAAAAGTATGATTGAGAATAAGAAGATTATATGATTATACAAAAATTCATATAATGTTAATTGTTAAAATACATGTGAATAATGATAACAATTTTAGACTTCTTGAGAAAAAAAAAAGTATTATTTTTTAACAATAAATTTTATTTAAAAAGAAATTTAAGATGAATTAAAAAGTATTGGTTTTCCTTTTATGCATTGTAACGTTTCATGAGGACACATTATAAAGACAATTTTTTTTTTTGAGGTAAACAATTCTATTTATTTGAATTTAAGCTCTTCCAAAAATTGTGAAAATTTCTAGTAATTCATAAGGAAATTCATGTTGTAGTTCATTTTTTGATCATGTAGTTGTATGATGGAATTGAGTTGTAATTTATAAGTTGTTTATGATATTAAATATAGTGTAGTGTGTGATTTATGGAGTAGTCAATTGGTTTTATTAATTTAGTTATTTTTTGTCTTTAAGTTAATGAAAAACTTACATGTACCTTTTTTTTCTTTTTTAAAACCTTAGACCAAATTGCAAAAAAAGAAAGAAGAAGAAGAAGAATAAAAAGAAGAAAGAGAGCACCATAAAAAAAAAAAAAATTATCATGCATAACACGTAGGTCCGTAATTAGTCTATTTAAGTGTCAACCAAATCAACTAAAAGACTAGTAAAAGTATTGGATCACTAAGAAGAATACTAACAATGGTCTTTAAAAATACTTTGACTATCTTCAAGCACATTTTACCCATCCTATAGTTTCTTTTCAATCTAATAGGGCAAGAATGAATTGACCTCTTTTTCAAATTAATTAATTAATTATCCAAGTTAATTAATTAAGTCAATTTAACATGCAATAGTGTGGTAGTACAAACAAATCACCAATTAAACTAAATGCAGCGAAAAATAAATTTGATACGGTGATTTGTTTACGAATAAGGAAACCTCTGACTCAAAACCCCACCGGGTGAATTTAAGATCACCACTCCCGAGAATCCACTATTATCAAAACAAACGGTTACAAGTAAAAGGAATCTCAATACCTAATACCAACCTACAGTTGAACCCTTACCTCAATACCCAATTGGACTTGTATTGTAGCAGCAATCTCTCCTTCCAAAGCACAAATCTCAATACATGACTAACTAATGATGCGCGGATCTCAGTACGTAACTAACACACCAAGTTGAGTAAGATGTTGGCTGCAAAGTTCTTCAGTTCATCAACATGAAGATCAAGAAACTCCTTGGTCACAAAACCCTTGGCGTAAAGACGCAGTAACTTCTACAAAGAGAAAGATGAACTAGAGTAATTTTTGTCTCCGGTCACAATATGCGTGTATGGATTCCAAAAGACCTTGAGACGACTCTTAAAATAATCTTTTTATATGTCTAGGTTGTGAGAAAAAGAAGACTACACAAATACTCAAGGATATGCCTGTAATTAGATCTAGAAATTCTTATTTCGTAATTCTTAACAGATTCAGCTTGTGTCAAGCTTCAACATTAATCCTCAATAGATAGGCTTCTATCGAGATATCTGTCGAAATTTAATGCAACACTTCTTCACTTGTTTCTTGGATATATTTGCATGACTTTAACACTTGACAACATGTTTCTTGAAGTCTTAAACCATCGTAGATCTACCCAATTACAAGTAAAGTGCATTTTGTCAAAAGATTAGCCAATTACATCAATTATGTCCCTAACACAATCGACATTGAATAGGTAACTCCAAATTCTCCAAAGCCAAACAATCATTACTATTAGTTGTTCCATTCTCCCATGCCTCAACCATTATTTTCTTTATGCAATAAACATGAAAATTATACGTGCCACACTCTAACATGTATGACCACCCCTTAATTCCCGACAAACTATCTTCAATTTGATTGCACCATGTGCACTTTGACTTAGTCTTATGAAGGTAAAATTTTACGTCATCAATTTGGAGTTCGTTCTAGAGGTTGAGACAACAAGGGTGCAAATTCTAGTCTATTTCAAGGCAGTAGATAAAATATTTGACGCGTTTCTCACGAGCATCACAATATCTCTTGATTTTGTTGTAGTGGAGTTTCCTAGGGGGGTAATCATAGAATTTGAAAATGTAGTCTTTGAAGATCTCTGGGTTGTGGTGGACTTGCTAAACATGCAATCTTTGTAAAGATCATAGTTGCACTCTTCACATCTATATCTCTTTCCAAAGCCACATTCCTTGCATCCATTGCATTTGTAGGATTTTGCGTTTGGATAGTTATTTAGCTTGAGCTCATGCTTCTTGGGGCAAGTTCAAGTTTTGTAATTGATAATAATGTTGTATCCACGGTTCTCCAAAGCATTCTTGGCTTTAAATAGAGAGTTTCGGTGTAAAAGAAAGACAAGTTAAGATATTGGTTTGTGAGGAAGACGAGAATTCCTTTCTTTCTTATACAGTAGTTTGAGAGATTTTCTCATGACAGTGGACATGTTTAGTAGATGGTAATTTATGTTGCAACAAAAATTATTGTTGTGGTAACATATTGCAACATTTGTTGCAACAAAAAAAATTGTTGCAGTAGCCTATAACAACATAACAATTTATTGAAATAAGTTTCCAAAAATAACTTATTGCAACGACCTTCCACCATATTTATTACCACAAAATATTTGTTGTAGTAGATTATAGTAACAATATTTTTTGTTGCAATAAATTATTTTAATAATAATAAAAATATTTTATTGCAACAAAATGCTATTGCAATGTAATTTTTGTTGCGATAATCTATTGTCACAAATTTTATTGCAACTTTGTGCAACAAAAGTTTTCGTTACAATAGGTGTTTACTGCAACAATTTTGACTTTATTGCAACAAAATATTTCGTTGCAATAGACATTTTTTCTTGTAGATAGCTTCTATTATGGTTTGGTTATTTAGTAGTTTGTTTATGTTTTTATTATGGATAGAATAATCATTCTTTATGAATAGTTATTATTTAAAATAAAAAATAAAAAAGAAGAAGAAAAAAGAGACCACCATAAATAAAATTATCATGCATACGGGTCCATGACTAATCTATTTAATTGTCAACCAAATCAACTAGAAGATTGGCAAAAGTAATTGGATCGCCAAGAAGAATACTAACAATGGTCTTGAGAAATTCTTTGACAATCTTCAAGCACATTTTACCCATCCTACAATTTCTTTTCAATCGACGTTGAATAGGTAGCTCCACATTCTCCAAAGCCAAAAAATCATTACTATTAGCTTTTCTATTCTCCCATGCCTCAACCATTATTTTCCTTATGTAATAAACATGAAAATTATACGCGCCACACTCTGACACATACGGCCACCCCTTAATTCCCAACAAACTATCTTCAATTTAATTACACCATGCGCACTTTGACTTGCTCTTATGAAGGTGAAGTTTCACATCATCAATTTGGAGTTCATTCTAGAGGTTGAGACAACAAGGGTGCAAATTCCAGTCTATTTTTAAGGCAATGGTAAATAAAATATTTGACACGTTTCCCACTAACATCACAATATCTCTTGATTTTGTTGTAGTGGAGTTTCCCAGGGGGCTAATCATAGAATTTGAAAATGTAGTCTTTGAAGATCTTTGGGTTGTGGTGGGCTTGCTAAACATACAATCTTTGTGAAGATCATAGTTGCAATCTTCACATCTATATCTTTTTCCAAAGCCACATTCCTTGCATCCATTGCATTTGTAGGATTTTGCGTTTGGATAGTTATTTAGCTTGAGCTCATGCTTCTTGGAGCAAGTACAAGTTTTGTAATTGATAGTGTTCATAATGTTGTATCCACAGTTCACCAAAGCATTCTTGGCCTTAAATAGAAAGTTTTAAGCATAAAAGAAAGATAGGTTAAGATTTTAGTTTGTGAGGAAGATGAGAATTCCTTTCTTTCTTATATAGTAGTTTGAGAGATTTCTCATGACCGTGGGCATGTTTGTTAGATGGTAATTTATGTTGCAACGAAAAATATTGTTGTGGTAACCTATTGCAACAAAATATTTGTTGCAATAAGCTTCCAAAGGTCATTTGTTGCAACAAAAATTACTGTTGCAATAACCCATAACAAGATAACAATTTGTTGAATTAAGTTTCCAAAAGTAACTTATTGCAACGACCATCCACCATATTTATTACCACAAAATATTTGTTGTAGTAAATTATAGCGACAATATTTTTTGTTGCAATAAACTATTTTGATAATAATAAAAATATTTTATTGCAACAAAATGTCATTACAATGAAATTTTTGTTGCGATAACCTATCGTCACAGATTTATTGCAGCTTTGTGCAACAAAATTATTCTTTACAATAGGTGTTTATTGCAACAAGTTTGACTTCATTGCAACAAAATATCTCATTGCAATAGACATTTTTTCTTGTAGATAGCTTCTATTATGGTTTGACTATTTAGTAGTTTGGTTATGTTTTTATTATGAGCAGAATAGTCATTCCTTATAAATAGTTTTTATTTAAAAAAAATAAAAAAGAATAAAGAAGAAAGAAGAAGAAGAAAGAGATATGACTAATCTATTTAATTGTCAACCAAATCAACTAAAAGACTGGCAAAAGTAATTGGATCACCAAAGAAGAATAATAACAATGGTCTTGAGAAATGCTTTGACAATCTTCAAGCACATTTTACCCATCCTACCTTTTCTTTTCAATTGACATTAAATAGGTAACTCCAAATTCTCCAAAGCCAAACAATTATTACTATTAGCTATTCCATTCTCCCATGGCTTAACCATCATTTCCTTTATGCAATAAACTGAAAATTATGCATGTCACACTCCTGACACATATGACCACCCCTTAATTCTCGACAAATTATCTTCAATTTGATTGCATCATGTGCACATTGACTTAGACTTATGAAGGTGAAGTTTCACATCATCAATTTGGAATTCGTTTTAGAGATTGAGACAACAAGAGTGCAATTTTCAATCTATTTCAAGGCATTGGTAGATGAAACATTTGACATGTTTCCCCACAAGCATCACGATATCTCTTGATTTTGTTGTAGTGGGGCTTCACAAGGGGCTGATCATAGCATTTGAAAATGTAGTCTTCAAAGATCTCTGGGTTGTGGTGGGCTTACTAAACATGCAATCTTTGTGAATATCATAGTTGAACTCTTTGCATCTGTATCTCTTTCCAAAGTCATATTCTTTGCATCCATTGCATTTGTAGGATTTTGCGTTTGGATAGTTATTTAGCTTAAGCTCATGCTTTTTGGGGCAAATACAAGTTTTGTAATTGATAGTGTTCATAATGTTGTATCCACGGTTCTCCAAAGAATTCTTGGCCTTGAATAGAGAGAGTTTTGGCATGAAAGAAAGAAAGAAAGATAGGCTAGTATTTTAGTTTGTGATGAAGACGAGAATTTCTATCTTTCTTATTTAGTAGTTTGAGAGATTTCTCATGACAGTGGGCATGTTTGGTAGCTATTAATTTTTGTTGCAACAAAAATTATTGTTGTGGTAACCTATTGCAACAAAAAATAAATTTGTTGCCCTAATTTTCCAAAGGTAATATGTTGCAACAAAAATTACTATTGCAGTAACCTATTGCAACAAAACCATAAGATCTATTAATTATGAAGAAAAATGGAAATAGTGTATACCATTTTAGGACTTTGGCAAAATGAGTGTGATCATAGAATGCAAAACCTAAAAAGAAAGCCATTGTCAAACCCTAGCACGAGACCTGGTCTCGATCACAATAATTGAGTTTAAGGCACATCTAGTAAAGAATGAAAACCACATAATGAGGTACTATTAATCGACTATGATCACAAGCCTTACTAATTATGAGAACAATGTTTCGCATAGTAAGAATAAGTTAAACCAAAAAAAAAATCCTTCTAGCGAAAAATGGAGTTCAAAAAGTGGCAAAGAGAGAGAATTTTTTCAAATGAATAGTGATAGTGATAAGAAATTTTTTAAAATTAATAACTTAATTTAATAATAATTTATCTTGACAATTCAAAGATTAGAGGCAAGATAGTAAAAATCACATATGGAGTTAACTCTACGTATAGATCTTACAAATAATTGTGTTATTTTGTGTAATTCATCAAGTAACTATGGACCACCAAACTACATAAAATATTAGTAATATTTTCATCATAAATATTTCAATAAAAAATTTCAAGAAATGCTAGTGTCACATTTGATGATATCTGTATTTTTTTTAATTAAAAAAATTGTATAAAAGGAAGTTTTTTGATAGTCATCGAAAAAATTATCTAAAGGATTTGTTAAAGTTATGTGAACACGATGTATATAACTATAATCTTACAATTAAGTGATTTTATGTCTATAAATTAATAAGACATATGATGGCATAATATGAATTTATAATGACATCTATAATCCCAAATGCCAAATTATTAATTGTTAGTTTTGAAAAAAAAAATACAAATTTAATTATAGATTAATGTAAAAAAGAAAATATTTTAATTATAGCATACCATTAAAAAATATAAGATATTGTTAAATGCTCAAGAGAGGCCAACAATAAAACCATTTAATTGTTGCTAAATGGAGATATCATTGAGAGAAAACCTACAACAACAAATTAAAAAACCCTTTTAATCTTTTCTTTTTAATTTAAGGGAAAAAAGTACTTTCCCATCTCTATCCTTCGGGTAGCTTATCACAATTCCTCCCTCGTTTTTGAAATCAACCAATTCACCTGTGTTTTGGAAATGATCAAGTACCACTAATTCATTACTTTTTCAATTAAATCTAACGGAACCACAATAATTTCAAATGCAATTCAAGAAAAACAACAATGCAATTCTCAATTTTTTTTTTTCTCTTTCTTGTGGTGTGCGACTAATAACTTGTTCAAAAGACTCCATTGAATCTAACTGAGAAAGTAATGGATTGAGAATATTTACTCATTTTCTGAACATAGAAAGGAAATTGGCTCGTTACTAAGATTAAGGGGGAATTATGAACTACTCCAAACATAAAGGGGGGAAATTTTTTTCCCTTTATTTTAAGAATATTACTAGAAAATGCAAAGTCCAGAGCCTCCCCCAAAATACGTACTAAAAATATTAGTGTGTCTTGCTATTAATAAAAAAACATAAAAAAGCAAATTCAAATGAGCTATTAAAGAATAGGCTAAACTCGTAAAATTAATTTTTGGAGTTGAATGTTAAATGTTCAAATAAAATATATATTATGCTTAAAAATGAGCTGCTGTAAATACCTTACTTTAATTTCTAGGCTGAATTTGCTATAGTATCATAAACTTTCTTGAACTGTATTCACACTGAACTTGGGAGTCAGAACCAATTTAGATTAGTGTAGTTTGAATCGCTTGTTAACTTAATAAAGTTGCTTCTTTGTCCATTGACAAGAAGATAAGCAACTTTGGTTGTATTGTGATACAAAAGTAACCTGATGCTTTGGTGATCATAAAATCCAAAGTTTTTATGGATGTTAAGGTGCTTTAAGAAGTGCATAAAAGAAGAAAACTGATTTCTATTTGGCATGGAATGTGTTTGGAATATGGGTAGAAATAGTGGGGAAATGGTTGAGAATTATAGGAAAATTAACTTAATTTGAGATAGTCACCCTCCATAGAGAGGGAGAGAGAAGAAATGCACTAAGCAATCAATTGGTTTATTTTTCAATAAATTGAAATGTGATTATAAGTAGGTATTTATAGAACCATAAAATTATTATATTGACCCACATGACCTTATCCTAATATTTCTATAATTACTCGTGTGTATTAATAATTCCAACATATATTAAATGTGATTAACATGCTTAGAATTGTAACTAACTAACCAACTAACTAACTAATTGCAATATTACAACAATTATTATCTATATACTTGTAGGGTTCCTAACAGAATGGAAGAAGGGCTGAGGAGCTTGACTAGTGTTAGAATCATTTTTTTTTTAATATATTTAATATATGCAACTAAATTCCTTTAAAAAGAGGACAATCCAATACACTGGCTGTGTATAGAATCAAATTTACTGATCTTAGTTTGTTATTTTGTGTAACAAATGGGAAATTTGGTAATATTAAAATTTAAGGGAGACTACTAGCGTTTTTATTATTTCTGGTAATGAAATTTTTTAGAAGAATTATAGTCTCACTAGCCTTGGGGAGTGTTATAAAGCCCTCATAGGTGGATGCTCAAGAATCCTATTGTGAGACTAGATTCATATATCTTCTTTCTCAGACTAGGTTCCAACTTCCAACCATTAATCAAAGTTTACCAATCATAGAAGTTGAGTTTTCCAATTCAAACACAGCCTAAATACCTGACCTTATATAGATCTGCACTACTTCCTAAACCAGCCTCAAAATCCATAAAACCTTGGTGATTAAGACCATTAGGTTCTGGACCAAGTTTTTTTTTTTTTTGAGAATGTTCTGGACCAAGTTAGATCCTGAATGAGCTTCAGTTTTGAAGCTTGTTGTCCTACATTATGCTTGCTATCCTCATTTCCTACCAAAGTAATCCTGTTGTAGTTTGCTGATCAAATTTAGTTTTAAAGCAGGTCATGAATGCCTGAAAGTTAAAACTATTGTTTTAAGACCAGAATAGATTGTGTTGTTAGACGTCTGAAATATCAAGCAGTCTAAGTTACTGGCGGTTTCAACTTCAAACCTTCTAGTTGTCTTCCATCAAAACCAAGGATGAATTTTGTGTCTACCTTCAAATTTCTGATTCTTGCCCTGTTTGCGGTTTCTACTATTCAAATATTACTAGGGAGTAGTTGTGTGCCTTTATTCATCTAAGGATAGCAATTGTTAAGAATTCCTTTATTAGTATTTACTTTATTTTATTTTATAGCACATAACATTGAAACAGATAGTAATTAATTTGGCACTTTTGGTTACTTATTCTTCCATTGCACCAATTGAATAATGCTAACTCTATAGTGGAGAAATTCTTTTATTTTACTTTGTACTGTTATCATGGTAGCTAGGTACTAGACTTTCAAAATCTGCAGTGGGAAATGTTTAAACCTTGTTGTTTAGCAACTCGATACTGTGCCCTCCCACCTAGATGGTTTAGTTGCAGGTGCATGCTTTGTAAGTACTGTGGACAGTATTGTTTATTGACCCTAAAAAATAAAATAAAAATAAAAATTGGTCTGTGCACTTGTATGTTTATTTCATTCATATGTTACACACACGCCTACTTGTAAGTGTTTGCATGAGCTTATATTTTTAAGTGAGTGCTTGTGCTTACTAAATGTTGATACATTAGCACTCAACAAAATTGTAAGCTGCATCTACTAGCTACTTACTGATTCAGTTTTTACTAGGCTATTTAAGGAAATGACATTTCCAGTTTGTGGCAGTTATTTCAAACAAGTATCTGAGCATCACATGTTTTACCCTATGAATGGTTAATTCAGTACCCACTAATTGGGGCCATTTTTGTAGGTTTTATTTTAGGTATATCAAGAGCACACATGCCAAGGAAAGGCTGTACGAGGGCTAGATTGGCTTTCCAACAAGATTGCTAACTAGGTTAGGCTCTGTTCGATGTCTAACCTGATAAGCTTCTATACAATTATGGGCTTGTTATTAAATATTGTCTCTATTTCTTGGTTCTTGCAGGCTTGGGAGATCAGTAAATCTTCTGTAACTTTTTGGGATGCAATCTCTGTCGAAGGGGATGCTACTGTTATTTGGTTGTTATGCCTTTTACATTGATACTATCCTGAGAATGTATCTGCTTGTTTAGATCGTTGTCACTATATGATAGAAATTGACATTTGGCCTTTTAGATTCTAAATAATTCATGATTCACAGTTTATAGGATCCCCTTGATTGGCTCACTTTCAATGCATATGGTTGAAATATCTTGTCCCTTCCCTTAATTCCTCTCATGATTATGTGTTGAATGCTATGAGTACTGGAAGATACATTGGTGCTTATCTTTTATAAGTAGCCAATAATTTTGGCTGGAAAGGTAATAGTGGTAGATCATTTTTTTAGTGCTTGATTATGGTGCAGTTGATCTAATTTCTTCTCTTTTCTTCCATTTTGGATCATCTTTCTATGCATAAATAAAAAGCTTTCCATGTTAGTTCAATAAAGTCAATAAATTTTTAAGCTTTGTGCGAGCTACTCTCTCTTCTACTTGAATCATTATTGTACTAAACCTATCAAGATTTTGATGAATGCTCAAGATATTGGCGAGCTAGCCTTAATAGATTAATCTGTAGTTGGTTATGTCTCAAATGGTTAGAGACCTTCATGCAATTTCAGATAAAAATAAGTATTTGCCAAATGTGGGGAGAGTATGCTTTATATGGCACCAACAACGTCTTAATACTCGCACTTGCTTGTAGGACTTTGGCCCCTCAATGGTTCTCAGATGTACCATATCTAATGCATTACCCCAGATGCATTAGCTGTTGGTTGGCCTTGTCCTTGATGATGCAATGTTGAGCAAAGTTTTTGTTGAAGAGGTGAATCATTATATCCTTGTGAAACACTATGCAAGCTTAAATGAAATGGTGCCGAGGGTGAATTACCATTTAGAGCTCCGATAGGATAAATTGCATCACTTTGGTCTCTTATGACTAGAGTTTCATTCCTCTTCATTGTAGCTTGTAGTTGCTACATTAATTTGACAAATATCCAAGGAACGAACACGTGACCATATGACATTGATGATTCACATTGTTCAAAATGTGACATCGATACCATTGATGGCTCACATTGTTCAACTTATCTGAGAAAGTTATCATATGTACTGTTGTAAGTCTATGAATATTTTTGTCTAAATTGAATGGATTGACACCACTGGATCAGAATGATATTTATTATTTAGAAGGTTGATCACCTAATAAGTATCTATCTTGCATATGGTGGATCTTTTTTCTTTATTTATTTATTTATTTATTTATTATTTTTTTTTTTTTTGAGGAACTTCCATATGGTAGATCTTGAGCATAATTTAGTGTTGACTGTTGACAGGATCGAATAATATACCCATAATTTTTATTTTTTTAAAAGGAAGCAAGCCATTTCCATAGCATGCTTCCACAAAAGTAACACAAGAAATTATTACACGACTGTAAATGATAATCTGAATGTCATGTAATAATGGCAACATATTCTGCGGTCATCCCAATTCACAAAGACCTGCCGCAGATTATTCCAACTAATTGTTGTATGATCAAGGCACAGAGCTTGGGGCCTTTCCTTTGTGTTAAATTACTTGAATTCATCTATCTCAGAACTCTATTTGAGCTTAAAACAAAGTTCTCTTCTCCAGCAATGGTGGAATTCAACCGGCCTGCTGCCCAACCATTGTTAAGCGCTCGAGTGGCAGCACGGGCTGGATCACCAGTCACACGACTTCCTTCAATTTGTTTCTCAAATTCTGGAAGTCCACATGCTTTTCTCTCTTTCCTTCTCTTCCTCTCCTCATCTCGTTCTTTCCTCAGCCAACTTTCAACTGTTCTCTGCAGATACAATTCCAGAAGCACAAACAGAAACAAGGGCTCAGGAAAAGCACTACTCTCGCTTGCTCTCTCTCTCTCATAATTTAATATTTGAAAGAAATTCATATTGGATATCTACAAGTAATGTGAAGGTTAAAATAAAAAAATTACCATTAGTGACAGGTTGCTGATTTCCTTGACTTTATCCATAGGCATTGCTAATTGCAACTTCCCATGAGCCACATAAACCTGAAAAATACATAACAGTTTTATCCTTGAGAAGATGTAGAAACTCATCCAAATTTTAGACAAATTTATTTTCATGGGTAAGAGTTTAGACAAGAAGTTCGGAAAAATAAACCAAGCATACTATATGAGATGGCCAGTTCTCTAGGCCATCGAATATATGTGTTGCATAGATGATTGTGGCACCTCGCTCTTCACACTCCTTTCTTAGAAACTTCAGAAGGTCAGCCCTTGCTAGAACATCAAGGTCAACTGTTATCTCATCAAGAAGAAGGACCTAAGAAACAATGGAGCCAAACTATATTACATTTTGGACTATGAGAATGGGGGAAAAAAGGAAAGAAAAGGAAAAAGCTTAAGATACATGATTCTGAAGAATTTACACTTGGTGAGATGGTGAGTGCTTAAAGATGGAAATACCTTGAATGGCTTGAGAAGACCCATACAGATTTGCACTCGTCTTCTCTGACCATCAGATACCTTGTGCATCCTCCATGATAGATTGATATCCAGTACCTACATAACCAAGGAAACCATTTACATAATGACAGTCCCAACAATGGTGCAACTGCACATGGTTTGTGGACTATGCATTTGTCTTCTCTTAGTATTAGCGACCTTGTGCATCCTTCATGACATTGATATCTCAAATAACTATGATTTACAAGCTATTACCAATGCCCAGGACACTGTTCCATTCCCATTCAAAATTTAATTATTCTCCTGTATATTATAAGAAGCCTCAAAATCATACTCTTATAGTTGAATTCTTAGTATAAAGGAAAGAGGAATGTTCAATAATTACTTATGTATATTGAATCAAATGACAATCATGCAATGTAAAATTACTCTCTAAGTTAATCACCTAGGTTGCTTCCAAAAAATGGAATTGACTGAAGCTAATGACTTATACACCCTAGCCAATGACATAGGAAACATTAATGACTATAATCAAAACACAGAAATTGCTTCTGCTCTATCAGTGGAATATGAGAAAGAATCTTGTCCCACCTTCTTAACTATTATTAGGGTGTGATAATGTCGAAATCTTGTGAAACTTGAGGCTTGTATAAAGATAGCTTTCTGAATATTTGGGCAATTAGTCCCTACTTCTGAGTTAGACCTCAACACTTCCTTTTCATAACATCCATTTACATAGACACGACATATGAGCCAATAAGCTCTAGTTCAAATAGCACCTCAACCCCATCCCCTTGTAAGAGCAATGTGGAGGGCTAGGTTGTAGGTTCAAACCCCATAGGGATGTAATTACCAATAAATAAATAGAGACACAACATCTTGCAGGAAAATTAGTTCAAGCTCACATCAATGAAGATTGTATCTCAAGGAAAGAACACACTGGTTCTTACCTTAATTAACTCATCTCTTCTTTGAGGATCAATACCAGCAACTCCATATATCATTTTTTCTGCAGAAACATCCATTTGTATTGCAACCTCAAACCCGGCAAAAGCAACTTCTCGCTTCCACTGCAAGCAAATAATCCCCACACCCCCACCCCAAAAAAAAAGCCTGATTACAACAATCAAAGCCTTCAAATTTTATTAGAACATGTTTTATAACATACACAAGCAACTGCAAAATGAAATTGCTGAGAAAACTTGGGATTAAATGGATTTGTGCTGAAACAAAATTTTGAAAGAAAAAAGAAAAAGGAATATATCTGGTTAACATTCAGAAACTAAGGAAATATTGGGAAAAATGTAATTCAAGGAATTGCAAAATTTTGTGATTTTATAATAGTGTCTGAATTTTTTCTTGCATTTCACGTTAAATTTTGTATGTCATATATTCAAATTTTCCAAAGAAAAGAAAATGGCAAAACATATTGATGATTTGGCCATATTTGATCCCAACTGGATTTATACATTGCCTACATGCCAGCAAAGTTGAAATTTATGCCAAATTTTTTTTATTGAAATTCTCATGTACAATCAAATCAGCTGTAACTTTCTTTGAAAAAAAAAGCATATATTTTACACAGTTGTACAATCAGATCCTTGAAACAAAAGCATATATTTTATTCAGTATAACTCATACAAAATTTTCAAGTCAAAGAACAAAGAAAAGCATGAACCTCGCCACCAAGATAGCTGAGATCACCAGAAGAAGTCAATGCAGTGTCATGAAATGCTGATCTTCCAAGTATGCGGACCATATGGGGTTCAACCATGTGCTTCCCTCCCAATATCTTCAGAATTGTCGTTTTCCCTACAATAACAATAAATTAATACGCACACTAACACACCATGAGAATTTTTGTTCTGAATTGTTTGTTAGATTTGCTAAGAAATTGAAATAAAGGAAAATTAAAAATTAAAAAAAAAAAAAAAAACTTGGAGCTTTACTATGAGCAAAACTTAGATACAATTCCTTAGGTATTGTACCATAGGTTCCCCAGTTGAATTCAATCACATAATTGTGTTGACCAATGCAACATAACCATTATTATATTCATCTTAGAAAAATTAAATTCAATTATTCGTTAATGCAACTGCATGGTTGCTTAATAAAGAAATAGGGATTGTACCTAAATTTTCCCCTTCACTATTTCTTCTTTTTCCCTTTATCAATAACCAAACAGATGCTAAATGAATTCATTCTTTCCATGTTACAAACAATCATTCAACAAACAAACATAACATTGTGGGTTCCATTGACTCCCATCTCAAAAAGCTTATCATAGATTAACTGAACAAAAATTTAACGAGAGCTAATATCATGCAAATTTCCTTCATTTTCTGATCAACCAAACAGCAAATTCAAGAAAATTCCCTGCTAAGAATCAAGCACACCAGAACAATGGTCCCCATCATTTCCATTTTGTTACTGATCTCTGGTCTAAAATTGTTCTTTTCATGAAATTTCTAGTAATCAAGTTCAACCAGAGCAATGGGTTCAACTTGTTAGAATGGTGGGTTTCAATTATCCGCATTTCATAATGAAGAAAAACTATCACAAATTAACTAGAGAAACTATTAAAAAAATCTCTGTTTCCAACTTTTATTTTCATTTACCTTCACTTTTTCAGAAACCAAATTAAGACAATTATTAAGGTGACAAACTTATACAAATTGAAGAAAGTCATTACAATTTAACCACAAAAGCAACACCAAAATCTCCGGTTCCAACTTTCTTTCTTTTTTTTCGTCTTCATTTTCTCAGAAACCAAATGGAGCATTAAACAGAGTAGAGTATCAAAGACAATTCTGAAGGTGAAAAGCACTATAGATAGAACAAAAACATTACAATATAAGTACGTAACAAACAATAAAGTTTCTGGTTCCACTTTGACTCTTTTTTCCCCTCCATTTTCTCAGCAACCAAACAAAGCATTAAAGTAAGCAGAGCATAAAGGAAACTCTGAAGGTGAAAAAGAATACAAATTGAACGAGCCCCATTATAATTTAACCCAAGAAAAACACCATCAAAATCTCTGTTTCTAATTTTATATTTTCCTTTCCTCCATTTTCTCGCTAAGTAAACAGAGCTTCAAAGAAACTCTGAATGTGGAAAAAAAAACAAAATTGAACGAACCCCATTATAATTGAACCCAAAAATCAATACATTAAAATCTCAATTTCCAATTTTGATTTTTCTTTCCCTCCATTTTCTGGGAAACCAACCAAAGAGTAGTATTAACGAAAAAAACAGAGTAGGAAAGAAACAATAGAACAAACCAGCGCCATTGGATCCAACAAGGAGGCAGCGATCTCCAGAGTGAAGAGAGAGAGAGAAATCTTCGATTAAAGGAGTGGAACCCGGCGGAGGATGACCGTCGATTCCGGGGTACGTGAATTTTAGACCGTTGATCTCTATCATTGGCTCTAACTTTTCACTTTGCTTCAAACCCATGTTTCAGAAACAGAGAGGTTCAGAAAGAGAGAGAGGCAGAGGCAGAGTTTTATGGAGGTCAAGTTGGTGAGTTAGGTGAGTCGGCGGTGAGAGAGAGACCGAGTTGTGAGGCGTGGCAGAGTGACAGTCACATGTAAAGAAGAGTAATTAAGAAACCACAAGTGAATTTGTTGGGCTGCTCTCACCAAGTCCAATCCGGAAAAGTCTCTTTGCTATTAAAATGGAAAATAGACCTTTCCTATTTTAGTAAGGCTTTGTATTATTAGATTTAGAAAATACTAATATTTTAATCTTAAAATGAAAATCTTTCTATTTTATTATTTTTTTAAGAATATTTTTTTAAAAAAATACTAAGTATTTTAACACATATGGAGGAAATAATGAATAATGAAAACATTTAAGGTTGAAATTTCATTCCTTGTTGTAAAAAAAAATTTTTTTTTAAAAAAAACCTACAATCATATATTTGTTAATTAGCATGAACATGAGATCCATATCCAAATTGTGGAAGTGAGTCCAAAAAATATATGATCAAAATTAAGCTACAAGACTTGGAATAAGTTAAAGAACAAACTTTGTGATGAAATGAGGTTGGCTAACTTGATTAAACTAATTAAAACACCATTTTTTTTTTTTTTGAAAACAGCAACCCATCACTATTCCGATTAAATTAGGTTTATTATTCACTAAACAATTCTAATAAACTAGATACATTATTTATACAAATTAAATATAATTTGACTTTTAATTTATTAATTAAATATGTAATCATGATAAAATAGGTTATTCTACCAACGGAATGAAACTTGTGTACAATTTTTTTTGTTTTTTTTTTTTTTTGTTACAACAAATGGGTTGTGGGGGGGGGGGGGGGGGGGGTAAAGCTCTTAAATGAATATTTGGACTTTGAGCCTGATTGGCTGGTACCAATTTGTTTTGATCAGAATCTCTAGGCCCACAAGTCAGTCCACACTGTGGAGGTCCAAGAAGTTGTCTGAGGAGGAGTGTCTCCTCGGACAGGCTCGGCAATGACCCTAGGACTTGCTAAATGGGTTAGAGACAGGATTTTGAAAAAACTGATGGGTAAATGGGTTACCCAAACACCCTTTAGAAGTAAGGATGTGTGAGAAATATCTGAGAAAAAAGCTACTACCATCACATTAAAAGCTCTGCATCTACCTCCCTAGCCGCATTAATAGGGAAATGACCTCTGAACAGTAAAATTCAACATTCCTGCTATTATTTGAAGACTTCAAGAAGGTTGTGGATGGGACATGTATCTAAGGGGGAAGATTAATATGACACATGGATGAATCAGTGAAGGAGAATAAGTATATAAGGAAACGAGTGAGGAAAGAGAAGGGGACGGACCCCTTAGCTAAAAAAGAACTAAGAATTGTAAACTTTGGCATAGAAGGAGAATATTTATACAAATTGTTTTCGGCTTACGTCTAAGGTGGTCTTTTTGTCATACATGTTTATCATTTGCACATATTGTGGCACTCTAGCCTATTAATTGAACTTCCGACATCCCGAACTTAGGTTTCAAATCTATACTCTACAAATTTAATTGTATAAGGCTCAGTGGGCCTAAGCCCATCACCTGCTTTTGGGTCCGGGTACAATTGTGCGCTTACAGGTTGCATTGAGAATTTCTCAATCCAATAAGATCATGTTGAGTTAAAAAAATCCTTTAATCCAACTCAACCTGGCACATGTACACCTTTAACTCTTGCTTATTCTCTAATCATTCACATTCTCTTCCTTTTACTTGTTTGTTTGTTTGTTTTTTTTTTAATCACATTCTCTCTCAATCATAGCTATTATTCCCTTCTCTCAGTCAAAAAAACT
The DNA here is from genome assembly GCF_040712315.1 of Castanea sativa. Taxonomy (NCBI): domain Eukaryota; kingdom Viridiplantae; phylum Streptophyta; class Magnoliopsida; order Fagales; family Fagaceae; genus Castanea; species Castanea sativa. The sequence continues at coordinate 5,347,120 of NC_134015.1, read as the reverse complement.
TCCTCCCATTTTATTATCTTAATTTATATTATTTCATAATAGTTGGCATATGAAAGCTCAATAGTGCAAAACACTATAACTTGTTTAGACTTCCAATTTTAAAATTACGGGTAAATTACTTTTACTCTATTTAACTAATTGTGGAATAAAAGTAAATGAAACGCAAAAAACCGGAACTACACTCTAATGCGTAAACATAAACAATAAACAATAAATGTAAAGCACAAAAAGTAAAGGAAGAGAGATGCAAACATAAGATAACACTGACACGTGTTGTCAAAAAGGAAACCGAAGTAAAACACACTAAAACAGGCTGACAATGCATCTTGCAGGTCATCTCGTGAGTTGGCCTAGTTGTGAGATGAGTCACTAGATGCCTTCTGGCACTTGACTCTTCAGCTTCCAGCACATGTTTCTCACATGACCTTTCGCAAGTTGTCCACTCACGAGCTAGTCGCCAGCAAGTCGCGAACTTCATTGTTTTTCACAAATTTTCATCAAACTTTCACACTCAACCCTTACATTAAATCCCACAATCATACAGGGAAATGATTGACTAAAATAATTAAATTTGACCCGAAATTAATGCCAACAAAATGTAGTTGAAAATCATAACTTTATTGCGTACAATAAAAATAGTGCTAATGGTGAACTCAACGGAATAAGATCCTCTCTATTTCCCTATAAAGATACACTTAAAGTTGGTGTACAATAAAAGTTGTGTATTCTTAATTAAGAAATAGATTCATTTCAAATGAACATAATCATTTCACTATTTTGAAAATGGAAGAACAAATCACCTTAACATTTCATGAAAAAAGTTGGAAGCCATATAACCCCAATCACAACTAGCCACCTTAACAATTTTTGGGGAAAAGTTTTTAAATATAATTTGTAAAGACAATAACTCCCACTCACTCTTTAATCATTCTCATTCTCTTCCTTTTATTTGTTGTTTTTGTTTTTTTTCAATCTCATATTCTTTCTTAATCATCACCATCAATTCCGCTCTCTCATTCAAAACAACTTCCTACTCTCTCTCTCTCTCTCTCTCTCTCTCTCATCCCATCATTTATTTTCCTAATTTATTTTATTTCATAATAGTCGGCGTGTAATAAAAATAATGGCAATGATGAACTCAATGGAATAGAATCCTCTTCCTTTCACCAGAAAGTTACACTCATTCTCTTCCTTTCATTTATTTGTTTGTTTTTGTTTTTGTTTTTAAAAAAATCTTACATTCTTTCTCAATCATCACCATTTCTTCCGCTCTTTGGGTCAAAAAAACTTCCCACACTCTTCTCTTTTTTCCCCTCCTCTCTCACCCCATCATTTATTATCTTAATTTAATTTAATTTAATTCATAATAGTTGGTGCACAATAAAAATAGTGCTAATGGTGAACTCAACGAAATAAGTTCCTCTCAATTTCACTAGAAAGTTACACTCAAAGTTGATATACAATAAAATTGTGTATTCTCATTCAAGAAATAGAGTCATTTCAAATGGAGAGATAATCATTTCCTTGAGTATGGAAGAACTAACCACCTTAACATTTTTGAAAAAATTTGGACGCAATTTGTGAAAAAATAGTTACACTAAAAGTTGTGTATTCTCAATCAAGAAATAGATTCATTTCAAAGGGAGAGAGGACCATTTCCCGACTCTGAGTATAGAAGATCTAATCACCTTAATATTTTTTGAAGAAAAAAGTTGGAGGTAATTTGTGGAAAAATAGTTTTAAAATATAATTTGTAAGGACAGAATTAAAATTGGAAAAATAGTTTTATAATTGGGAAAAAAGTTAATGGCCCATGCAGGTCTCGAACCTGCGACCTTCGCGTTATTAGCACGACGCTCTAACCAGCTGAGCTAATAGGCCGGATATATTTGAACACATCAAATATATTTTCAAAACAATCAATACTCTTTATTGAAACTCTAAAACAGCATTCGAATCGGATCTTCCAATCTCACCCCCACGAAGTTTTTTTTAAGAATAAATGGCAGACCCTGCGAATTAATTCATTTATATGCTTCATCATCAGTCTTTCTTTAACTCATCTTTGATCTATCTCAAAAGTTTATCAGATTCCAAACTTGCCCTTTGGAATGGCAGCTATTTACAGCCTCTACATCATTAACAAATCAGGTGGTTTGATCTTCTACAAGGTAAATATGTATATATTTATATAAATATACTTTTCTGCTTGTTTCCCGAGAAAGTTTCATTTTTTGTTTTTATGATAATTTTTTCTCGAGAAAATTGGAAGTGGGTATGATAGCAAACTGTTTGAATGGAGTGTATAACTATTATATGCTATGTTTGGTGGCCGAGACAATGTGGGAAAGCAAAACAAGACAAATGGAATTTTAGGGATTGAGAAAGATTTGACCTTTTCACTTGTAGGAGTCTTAAATGAAACAGATGCGTATTTTGTATATTTCATGTTTTTCCTCGTAAAAGTTTCGATTTTCCATGGAAACAAGCATAGTGTTAGTGATTTGCATATTGGGTATGTTTAATTTTTCTTTTGAATTATCTTTTAGACATTTTGGATCATGCGTTCCCAGAAAATTTTGAGCTTTGAATGAAATGGGATGCTGGGTCTGTGGTTATAGTGGAGATTTCCTGCAAAAGTGTTATTTTTCATAGGGAAAAGTAGATTTTTTTTTTTTCAATGGAAATAGAGCTTACTTGATGAAATCTCTGTGTGTTTGTGTTTGACAATCAGGATTATGGGTCTGCTGGACGGATGGACACAAATGATAGCTTGAGGGTAGCGAGTTTATGGCACTCAATGCACGCAATCTCTCAGCAGTTATCGCCGGTTGCAGGTTGTTCGGGCATTGAGCTTCTTGAAGCTGATACATTTGATCTCCATTGCTTCCAATCACTTACTGGTATGATTCAATGTTAACTGATCACCCTTGAGCATAGGAAAAATAGTTGATGACTGTTGCGTATAAGAGGCTAAGCATGGTTATTGGTAATCCATATCTTGCTAATCTAATGAGCCTCATCCAATTGTTGATGGGTGCATATCACTCGTACGTTTTAGTTATACAGTTTTTTTTCTCAAGCATTGCAGTTTTAAGATCGTAATCTTCCCTTGGGGCCAAAACTTATCAAATAATCTTGCAAGTGTCAAGATAAGAAAAAATATTTGATAATTGTTCATACAAGAGTTAGAGAGACTTTTTTGCACCTAGATGTTGCATATCTAATAAGCCTCATTGGAATGCAGACTGGTACTTTATTTAGTCATGCTGTTATGTCAAGCATTGCCACTTTTGCGGTTTAATGAACTGAAACACAGTTGTATGGAGAAATTTATGCTGTGACATGCTAAAATCTAATGATTTTAGTTAGCAACATATATATTGCAAGTTGATATTAGATATTTATGACAATAGGGTGGCTCTTTGTTTATTTCTTCCATGGTCTGGAAGAGTGTGCCGGTATGTGACATCAATTTCCTTTTCACTAATGGGATAGTCTCTTATGATGTTGGTGTCTTAAGAGCCACTTTTGAACATAAGATAACTGTTGGGGGATGCTCACTATCTAATTGTTTATGTATTGATTTCCATTGGAGCTTTTGAACTCTCTACCTAAATGATATGTACAAAAGAAGGGGGTGGGGGAGCTTTTATCATAAATAGTTGGATACTGGTAAAAGGTTTTTTTTTTATTTATTTATTTTATTTATTTTTTTCTGGAATTGTTTTTTGTTTTATTTCCATTTTTAACAACTATGAGATGCATGACGTGAGGCTCACTTCCTAACTATTGAATTTTAAATGTGGTCACGCTTTGATTGCCATAGCATTCAAATTCCATAAAACAAATAAATTTTCAATTTTAACAATCTATACCTCAGACATGTATCCACATTATTTGAAAATTAACCTACACTAAAATGTAATCTATTGTAGATGTACCATCTGTTTCAATGTAGGGTTTTTTTTTTGTCAAGAGCCTTGTAGCCCAACTAGCCCCCCTTGGTATGTTTTGCTCTTGCATTTATATTGGCCCCTTCTATCTGGTATTTGACCTTCGTAATATTACCATTAAGTTGAGATTCTCCCTCATGAGTAAAGGAGTATTCTTGGGTTTTACTACACTCTACTATACACTTTGGAAGTGAAATTTAACATGAGTTTATCTTAAATGATGAGCTTGTAATTGATTTTCTTTCTGGAAAAATTAGACTTACAGATGAATTGCATTTTTGGCAGGGACAAAGTTCTTTGTGGTCTGTGAGCCCGGGACACAGCACATGGAAGCTCTCTTGAAAGTCATCTACGAATTGTATACAGATTATGTCTTGAAGAATCCCTTCTATGAGATGGAGATGCCCATACGGTGTGAGCTATTTGATATCAACCTTTCGCTGACAGTACAGAAGGAGCGTGTTGCCTTGTTGGGCCGATGATCTGCGCTGGAACTTGGATCTGATTTGATCTTTTTTGATCTGTTGCCTTCGCGTGTACATTTTCAGAGCAATCTTATCTTCGAATTTGTAGAAGATACTTTATATGTGATTTATGTCACACTCTGATAGTTTTTGAAAACCACTAAACAAGTGAGGTATGAGATATTCAACAATGGAGAGGAATTCTTTGTACTGGAGTATGCAAAAATCATCTTGTTAAAATTTATTAAACTTGTAGACTCTGTATGTGTCATGGCCTTCTCGGTTAGGTTATTGACTGTGCTCTGTTAGTCAAACTCAAACCTTTTCACATTAATGTTTTGCTGAAATGAGTCTAATAAGAGTGAATTTGGATTTTTTAAGCTTCAAATATTACTGCAGGACATACATCCAGCTAAATCTTTGCTCACACCCACTGAATAAACTTCCAATGGCTTAAGTTCATAACAAATATCAATTTCATGAGAACAATGATTTTCGTAATATAATCTATTCATAATTTATTCCCCCATTTATATATTCATGTCACTTGAAGGGTTCACATGTAGTTTCTTGAAAAAAGCTTCACATTGTCAAATCCAAAATCTTCTCTATTTTAGATGACTTCCAAAATCAAGCTCCAACGAACTCTCTTATTCAAAAAATTTGGAGAAGCTACAATCACTCTCTTTGCGTGGAGAGTGCTGTAGCTTCTCCAAATAAATATTTGAAAATATAAAATTAAGGCCACAAGGAAAGAGAAAGGAAAGAGAGGGAAATAAATGTGAAAAAAATAATATTTCAATGAAGATAGAGAAAGAAAAAATAGTCTATTGAAAAATGTATTTGAAAAAATAGATAGGCAAAAAACAAAAATAACTGTTTACCTATATGACTAAGCCGCTAGAGATGTTATGTTACTAATCATTATATGGGTCTGTAATATCAAAGTACCTAAATGCCTCAATGAAAGGCTCCATGACCATGTAACAATCATCCATGCACTCTGTAAGATAATGTTTCAATGCTGGGTCAGTTGTGTTGCCAAAGAGGCCTCCTAACTAAAAGATATGTGTAGGTTGCATTATCTGTACCTTGCCCAAGTGATATCTGAGGCAGACCAAAAATGTCTGTTTCTGGGGCCTTCATATTTTAGTTTAAAACTTTGTTACAATATACATAATCCTCCACCTGACTACATATTTTATTGATTAATTCTTGGGTTCTTGGACCACCCAAAGTAGGGCAGATGAAAAGGGAGATGACTAGTATAGAAAGTATTTGAAGACATCTTGCCTTTTGGTTGGAAGAAGTGAAGAGAGTTTCAGATTAGCATTTATGGGACTGATAATTCAGTGCTGATTAGTTTTAATCGTTTATGATCACATATCCACTATGTGTATGATTCTTATAATAGAATGAAAAATGAAAATTCATATATATATATATATACACACACACACACCAGTGTATCAGTTGCATGGTTGTCAGGTCAATAGTAAGTTCATTCATATAAAAAATGTTTTCCTCAGTATTTTTCAGATTTGCATAGAGAATTTTCGGCAAAATAACATGGCCACTAATAAGGGTAGGGAATAAACAAGAGTAGAAGCCATCTTCTTGTTTGATTTAGATGAGAAGATATGAGGGGGGGTACTTATATTAATTACAAGGACTCTATGCATTAATTGTTGATGGGCTGTAGCATTTATCATGTTAGCTGAAAATGTTTCTTATTCTGGTTATCAATATAAAGATATTAAAAGTTAGCAGAATATTGAGGATAACTGCATCAATGCATGTTAGCAACTTGGCATAATCATGAATGGGTTTGGTATCATATATATTACTGGATCTTCTAAAAGTGTTACTGAATTCTCCGCCTTCTGAAAAAGGAGTTATTGGGTTTAAAGTTTGAAGTTTGAACTACTAGAGGAAAGGCTACTCGTTGTCTAATAGTTGTTGATATTGTTTGATTAAAGAAGATGAAGAAATAGTAACAGCTCCTAAGTATTTTGAAATCTTATATACATAAGAGATATTCTGGTCACTCAGTTTAATGTTTTCTTAATATAACTATTTGAAAAATAAATCCAAAAGCTATTTCCACTCATGAAGATAGATTTTGCATTTCGTCAGTTCAAACATTGATTTGCAACCATATATCCTTCAACTGAAACAGGTTAAACTGGGTATATATGTTAAGGTTTCCAATCTAAAACATATGATTCATGAGGTTCAAGTGAGATTGATTTCTCTGGTACAGTGACACCCTATTTGGTGTTTAATGTTTGTGATTGGAACCCTACCTCCCAATCCTTAACTATCTATATACTACAACAACAACAAAAATTTAGTGCCAAATTTTTTGAGATCGGCAATAGATCTTCAATATAGTAGCCAGAGTCAACTATATGTATTCTTTTCCTATTTATCTATAAAAAAATAAATAAAAAATAAATGTATGTTTCAACAAAGTCAAAGCAATGAATCAAAGCAGATATATAAGAGTGGTTTTTATTACTGCTATTTCTTAATACTCACATTGCCATTACCCACCACTACCAAGAAATGGACAACAAATATGTGATATCACAACTGACTTATTGTTATCCACTATGTTTATCTATTCACTGCTTATCCTAATATATCTAGATTTTAGTTCTTTTTACACGTTATGTGTATATAAGCAAAAAAAAAAAAAAAAGAAGGAGAAAAAGAAAAAGAAAAAGAAGAGTTCTTTATCAGTTAGTTTGTAGCTTACCCAACATGTATTGTACAAAAACATGATAATTTTTTTATTTAGTCAGCTAATTTTCTAAGTTTCTATCCTTTACACATTGTGTTACCTGTGTACTAATCTTTATAGCAAAATTAGATATGCTTCTAGGCCGGATGCGATTATAGTAAAATGTAAAAGATCTCTTTTCATTTATCACATAAACTTAATTATTAATATTACATCTCAAAAGATGCAGAAAAATAAATATTTAATTAATAATAATATTATTAAAAATTAAAATAAATATTATATAGTTAATATTTAAATATAAAAAAGGCTCATATATAGTTGTCCCCTTATGCCCCGAAATATATTAATCGGGCCTTGAGTGGCTTGCTCCAATCAATTAAAATGAGAATGGGTTCACTGGTGAACGAGGTCCAGAGTTGAAATCACTTTCACAACTAGATATTGCTTTAGGAGTTGAGGACTCAAGATCAAGCATTGGCTTGTAGTCCCATTGGTTATTGGCCCTTAGAGCTAATTCCTTGAAAGACTCCACCACTAAACAATAAAATTTTTCACACTCACAAAGTACTTTTATTCCTTTGGACATTCTGAAAAAGTGACTTGAGTATAAGCATGTATTTCAGTTGCATTTCTAGTTGTCAGGTCAATAGTAAGTTCATTTCTAGTTGTCAGGTCAATTTAACCATTTGAAAAATAAATCCAAAAGTTATTTCCACTCATGAAGATAGATTTTGCATTTCGTCAGTTCAAACGTTGATTTGGAAATATATATCCTCATGAAACAGGTTAAACTTGGTATGTTAAGGTTTCCTATCTAAAACATATGATTCATGAGGTTCAAGTGAGAGTTCTCTGGAGTGACACCCTATTTGGTGCTTTATTTCGAACCCCACCTCCCCAATCCCCGAATATCTATATTACAACAACAACAAAAACTTAGTTGCAAATTTTTTAGAGTTGGCTATAAATTCTCAACAGATTAGTTAGAGTCTACCGTATATATTCTTGTCCTATCTATCTATTGAGAAAAAAAAAAAAAAAATTTATGTTTCAACGAAGTCAAAGCAATGAATTGAAGCAGATAATTAGACTGGTTTTTATTACTGCTATTTCTTAATACTCACATTGCCATTACCCATCACTACTAAGAAATGGATTACACTTATCACTTATGTGATATCAAACAACTAGCAAAGACAAAATCATGTCCTATTAATCATTTGAGTAATATATTTGTTTACACCGTTTGCAGCATCTAAGGTTAAGAATATAGGGTGGGAAATTTTATTGATTAAAATTGAGTTAATGCTATTACAGGTGTTAGCTAGAACCCATGCCTTGGCCAATTGAGTAATTTTCTTGTACTTCTTTTGTTGTGACCACTGATAAGCCATTTCAATCTTGCGTTGAATATCCTTGTATTCTGTCACACACCTGTCGAGAGATCTTTTTAGAGAAGGATTGGTGTGATTCTTGCTAAACTCTATGAAAGTCTGCAGAGTTGCTTGAGCTCGGTTTTTTGTTAGCTCAATAGATATTAGTGAGAGTTTAGGTAAGTCTGCTGAACGAGTACGCGGATCACTCTCTAAAAGTCTCAAACAAAAATCTCTGTCTTCAACTTTGGAGCAAACTTTTCCCAAGATTTCATAAGAAATTGTAAAGAAGGATGTATGATAAGGGCAGCCACTGACAGAAATAGGGCAAAGACTGTGAAAGTGTAGGAACCCATGTTGGCTCTTCACAGAGGTTGTTCTTTAGGTAATAAAAGCTAAGGAAATAGTAGTGACTATTGATTAGGACTAGTAAACTTATAGGATTAGTGAGATGTTAAGAAGTTACCCTTTGGACATGGACGATAGGTAGGAATATGCATTTTTTTTTTTTAAGAATACTAAGTATTTTTAACATGTACACAGGTAAAATGTTTTAAAGAAACTGATAGTGGTATATATCCAAAAGGCTTACATAGGTTTTAAATCTCTTGGAATAAGCATCTTAATTAATTGTTAAATATATTTTTTAATTTATACTTTTAAATATTATTAAGCATTGATTTTTTATTTAATGTTAAACATGGAGTATTAATTTAAGAGTAATTATGGATAATAAATTCAATTCATGGCTAATAAATGATATTTAAAAATCAGAATACAAACAAAGAATAAGATCTAAAAGAGTGAATAAAATATGGAAAAAGTTAAAAAATGTCCTAAGGGCATTGGTTTAAAAACTTCTTTATGGGGGGAAAAAAATTAACTTTTTTAACAGTTTTTATATTTCTTATGAAAATGGTATCAAAATTTTCTTAAAGTGACACTCATTAACATAACCCATAATGATTTTATGACAAATAAGTGGTAGACCTATACAATGCGAGAGAATATATAATCATTTTGAGATGTGTTATAATCAATAATGTATAATTTATTTTCTAAATTTATTGTAGATAATTTGTTTTCCCTAAAAATTAAACAATTTCTAAATATAGTTATTGTGCTTTTTTAAAGACCAAATTGGACGAAAATGGACCAATGTGGACTGAATGTTGAACCAAAATTAGTGGACATAACTCAAAATAATTATAATAATATAGTGATGTAAAACCATAATCTATGATAAATAATGTATTCCAATGTGAGGGAAGTGGTTTGCTGTTAAAGTAATATTCATATGATTTGTTATTACATTAATATTTTAAACTAAATTGTTATACATGCTAATGTGATTCTATGTGCTTGTTGAATCGGTACCATGTAGAGAATGTTGATACACCACAAAAAAGCATATTAGGAAAATCACTTGCATGTAATATTTTATACAAATAAATATAAAGGAAAAAAAACCCCTTTGCTAAGAGCTTTATTATATCTATCTCTTGAAGTAAATTTAAAATGACATATAGTTCTCTAAGTAGGAGCTGAACTAGACCCTTTAACTTGGCCTTGAATACTACATTAGGATATGAATATGAATACAATGGTGGAATGTGATATTTTTTTGGGATAAACTAAAAATAAATAAATGGTTTCGTCGCCCAAGATGTTTGTATTATGTGTATTTTTTATTATAAGTTACATTTAGGTTCAAGACCGTTTAAAATCATGGTTTTGAAAAGTGATGGACATATCATGATTCATGATTGATAAATTATAATTAGTTTTAAAAATGGGTAAAGACATAATACATTATTGATTATTGTATACATTAAATATGACTACTAGGATGTTAAAAAGTTAATGTATAGGACCTTATGTAACCACCGTGAACCATTGACACCAGGGGCGGAGCTATTGAAACTTGCAAGTCATGCCCCTTCCCCCCCCAAAATTTTAAAAAACTATTTTATATTATGAGTAAGTATAAAGAACTTTAAATATTTACCTACAAAAATAAAAGTTGGCCCCCCAAATGTTTGAGTTAGTCCAATGATGCTCTTAAAAACCAATAGAATTTGTCAATTGGTCTAATAGTTATAAAGACAAGGTAGTTTTTGTTTGTCTAATTTTTTGTTTTTTTTGGTACATGTTTAATATCAAACTAGACAGCTTGTGCATACTCGTTATATTTTAAAAGATGATAAATTCTCCTAAAAAATTATCTTGCAAATATACATATGAGAAAGTTGATAATTTTATATACAATATATTTATAAATTACGACCTACTCTAGTATCAAAAATATTAATGTCTATATTTGTGTATGTGCATTTATGCATGTGTGTGATAGTTTATCTTGATTTGAGACTAATATATTAGTATCAAAATTGGGCCCTCCCAAACATAAAATTCTAGCTCCGCCCTTGATTTACACTATGGTTACTCTACAATTGTAAGTGCTTGTGGAGTGTGAGGGTAAAAGCCGGAGCTCAAGTCTCCAAGAAGGAGCTTGATGTTAAGAAGTTACTAAATAAGAGCTTATGCACGTCAAAATTGCATCTTATAGGACTAATAAGCTGTTAAGAAGTTATTATATAAGAGTTTATGCTGACTACGATTAATTTTATAGGTTCTGAAATTCAAGATGTACTTCCAAAGACTTGACTTGAATCTTATTGGACTAGTGAGCTGATAAGAAGTTACTACATATATAAGAGCTTATGCACATAAAAATTGCATCTTATGGGACTAATAAGATGTTAAGAAGTTACTATATAAGAGCTTACGCTGACTAAGATTTTATCTTATAGGTTCTGAAATTCAAGATGCACTTCCAAAGATTTGACTTCTCAGAAAATGAAAATAAGTCCTAGAATCCAAGTATAATAAGGTGGCCCTGGTTTTATAATACAGGTGCACCTGTTGATGTAATTCATCGCTTTCGATTACAGTATTCTTCAGTTTTCTCCTCTCCCACCACCTTTGTTTTTACATCCTTTCCAGCCATGCTTGTCTTGGAACCAAATATTTCATATCCATATATACCTTACAGCCTAATTTAATTTAGACTCATGGACTGTTGAGCAACCAACTTAATTTGTTATAGACTACATAAGATTAAGGTTATATCCAACAGTGACCTATGTACAGTTAGTCTTGAAAAATTATTTTTCTACCACAGATTCTAAGCATGCCCCTCGAAGAGAGCATATTACTTTTCCAAAGAGAGCATATTACTTTAATAAATAGTACTATTAACAAAAATTAATATTTTCTTGAACGTATCTCTACTCACAATATTTACAAATTTGAAAATTAAAAATAAAAATAAAAAAAACCGCGTGAAGCACGAGTTAATATCTAATATATATCTTGTAAAGTTGTGATTGTTAATAATGGATTAATATGGCTTAGGGTAGTGTTATCGGTTCATTGCGTTCATTTACTCTTATTCTGCGCTTAGTTCAAGTTAGAGTAAAAGCAATCTAACTAGCCGTAATTTTTATTTGAGGGTGTGAACAAACTCTTGTGTTTTAGCACAAATCCAAGCTTTCATATCTAAAAGCTGAAACGTAGAATTTATTATTACTACTCTACCCTTAAGTCATATTAGCGGTTATATCATAATTTTCTTTCCACCATTTCTTAAAAAAATATGTATATAAATATTAATGTATACTTTAATGCATTATGCCTTTACTCATTCTCAAAATTAATTATAACTTATCAATCATGATATGACTATCACTTTTCTAATTAGTAAAGCAAGTAATTTTAAAATTTCCTCCATACAGTGGTTTGAATAATTTTAGAATTTGCTCTGTTCTAGGTAGTAAAACAAATAATGCTATAATATAAATGAGAGAAAATTCATGAGTACAGACCTGATCTAGTAAGAAAATCTCTGCGACATTCTTAATAGTTATTGTAGGTCATGATCTTTTTCTGCTGGATGATTGTTTTTATATCGAGCTTTTTTGTTGATCTATTTTGTCAAGCTTTACTAGGCTCATATTTACAAGGTGAGGACTCAAGATCATTAATAGATTCATAAGCAAGTTGTTAAACATCACTTAGATTATGTGTTGGATTAATTTATTTCTCTTCATCCCAATCTATAAAAGAGAATTAAATAAACAAATAAAACAATTAACTAAATAATCAAAACTAAAAAAAAAAAAAAACAGCTAACTCGGAGGAAATAATAGATGGATTACTCAGTGTTGGCTTTAAAGTCATAGGTTCGATTCTGCCAGCAGCAAACTTACAATTCAGAAGAGAGAGTTAAGAATCCTCATTGTAACCATCAAATTTTCCCACAAACAAATACAACTTTTAAGGGGGGGAAAAAATCCAACACACCTAATGCCCTGTTTGGATTGAAAGAAAAATGTAGAAAAACTTTCTGAGAAAAAAAGAGACAAGAGATCACTCAGGTCAGCGGGGTTGTTAACACTCAAAGTTCTCTAGAGTGTAGATGAGCTTGCTTTCTGGTCTGTTGAGCTTGAATTTATTGTGGACATCACTGTGATCTTTCAACTCAAAAACCAAAAACAATAACACACAAAAACAGAGAGACTTATGAGCATACAAGTACAAAAGAAAGATAAGAGAGCATTTTTTGGATTCTATTTAAGTTAAATTACAAATTATATTCTCTAATTTTGTCTAAAATGTAATCTAGTCATATAACTTTGGATTTATTCCATTACTATCCGTCAAAATTGCCTTGGTCTCTAAAAATAAGCATTGTAATTTTGATTTATCATCGATTTTTGATATAGCAAATCATAAAAAAAAAAATGTATAATTGATTAAAAAATCAAATAAAAGAAACAACCCCTCACACAACGTCATTTCCTGACATCTTCCAATTTCTTGTAATAAATATGTTAAATTATTTTTTCTATCTTTGAAAAATAGAAATTCATATCATATTTAAGTTTTTTTTTTTATATAAATTATTTTTCTTATGTATTGTTATTCATTTTGTTTTTTTTTTTTTTTAATTGTTCCATTTTGAGGATATTTAAGCTGGTATTTGTCATTTGATTTGCTGTTTTGAGAACTTTTGTTGTGTGTGTGTTTGTTTGTTTGGTTACCAAGAAATTGACATGAAAGTTAAAAGATACAAGGATAATAAAAAATAAAACACAAATGCCACATAAGTTTTTGATGTGAATTTTTCTAAAACTAGTTAAATATTTTCATAATTGTGATTAAGTGACATGAAAGCAATTTTTTAGCAATATCAACATTTTTGGTGAGTTAGATGATGACAAGGAGCACACTGAAGTGGGTACATAAGGCGTATGGATTAAATTGGCATAGAAGTTTTTCTAATGACCAATAGCAAACTATCCCTAAAAGTAAAGAACTAAAAGGCAAAATACTAATGATTTATCCTATTTCTATTGACATGAAACAAAATATTGTATGTATGTTTGATAAAATAAGTTATTATTCTAATTTTACAAAATTAATGAATAATTTATAATTAGAAAGGTTGTGTATGCAAAGCATTAATCTACCAGTACAAATCAATAATAATAAATCATTAATTTTATAGCACGAGAAATATTTTTAAATCAAATGTTGAGACATGCGATATTCTATCATTACTAATGAATAGTTAAGAGATACATTGTATATAAATAAAAAACCTGTATCCTCTATATGTGATCAGAAAGGGGGGAAATTGGCTATAGTATGGAGAGAAATTGCACTTGTCCCAAGAAGCATGAGCTCAAGCTAGATAACAATCCAAACAAAAAATGCTACATATGCAACGGATGCAAGGAATATGACAGCAATGGAATGAGATATAGATGTGAAGATTGCGACTATGATCTTCACAAAGATTGCATGTTTAGCAATAATCTAATATCATTGCAATAATCTAATATCAATTATTTCATAATCTATCGCAATGAGAAAATGAAGTAACTATCTATTACAATGAAGATATTATTGCAATAATTTAATCCAACTTATTTTGGTAAATTATTTGCAATATATTGCAATAAAATTTATGAAGTAATAGCCTATATAGATATTTGAAATAGTAAATTGTTTATTGCAATAATATATATCATTGTATCAAAGTTGTCATCAAAATATTTGGAGCTTATTGCAACAAAAGTTTTTGTTGCACAAACTTATTACCTCAAATTTTATTGTAACACCTCATATCAACTGTTGCAATGACTCTAATGTTATTGCAACGATTTTCTTCTTGTCCCAAGAAGCATGAGCTCAAGCTAGATAACAATCCAAACAAAAAATGCTACATATGCAACGAATGCAAGGAATATGGCAGCAATGGAATGAGATACAGATGTGAAGATTGTGACTATGATCTTCACAAAGATTGCATGTTTAGCAAGCCCACCACAACCCACAAGATCTTCAAAGACTTCGTTTTCAAATTCTACGAGCAACCACCCCCTTCAAAACTCTACGGCAAAAGAACCAAGAGGTATTGTAATGCTTGTGGGAAACATCTCAAAGGTTTCATCTACCATTGCCCTGAAAAGGACTTGGATTTGCACCCTTGTTGTCTCAACCTCATGAAAGAATTCCAAATTGATCATGTGAAATTTCACCTTCATGGGACTAAGTCAAAGTGCATATATTGCAATCAAATTGACTTGTCGGGAATTGAGGTGTGGTCGTACATGTCCGAGTGTGGTGAGTATAATGTTCATGTTTCTTGCATAAGGGAACTGATAGTTGAGGAATTGGAGAATGGAACAACTGATATTTTGGCTTTGAAGAATTTGGGGTTGCCTATTCAACATCGATTGAAAAGAAACGGTGGGATGGGTAAATGTGCTTGAAAATACTCAAAATGTTTCTCAAGACAATTATCAGTATTCTTCTTGGTGATCCAATTACTTTTGTCAGTCTTCTTGCTGATTTGGCTAACAATTAAATAGATAATGGTGGTATTGTATTTATATTTTATCAATTGTCATATGGGCATGTATTTCTAGATTAAGGTTATATTCGGTGTAATTCTAAGTAATATTATACAATCTAATAACTTTTTACTATATTCATATTTTGAGAATTTAACTGTTAGATTACAATGTCTTCTTTTATTCTCAATGTTTGCATAATTTTAATATGATCAAAAATTAATATTATAAAATGAATAGAATAAAGTCATACAAAATTTATGTGCATCAATTTTGTATAGTCAATGATGTACATCCCCACGTATTAGTCCAACGGATTGAAATTAGCTTGATATGAATCTTATCAAACAAAGCCACATGACCCTAAAAAGTCATACAAAAACAGGCAATTAATGTGATGCATCATGCAAATAATGTGAATTTCATGAGATACATGAAATTCACATCACTAGTCTACTTTAAGAAAGAGTGATTTTAGTACAGAAATTTCATAAAACCTCATACACACATCGACATGCATGGGAATAGTGTTCCATTGTAGAGTCTTAAGCCATTATTCAATATACAATTTCTAACCATAAACAGAATAAATTAAAAAGAATAATCAATCTATGTGGTCATTTGAACAAGATTTTTCCCCCTACAAAATTAGGAATAAAAATAAAATAAGCAAAGACTAATACATATGAATGCAGTATTTCCCTATTTATTTTCTACTTAATAATCCCAATAATACTAATGATTCAGATTTGGCCTAACTATTTACAATAGATATGTCAACAGGATAGCTCACGTTATTAATAAATGGACTTTAAATGTATGATGTAGTGGTTATCTTAGTTCAAATCATTTCCTCTTTTTTTGTGTTTTGAACTTTATGTAATCAATCTAAATTTCGCTTTGGTATAACTATTTACAATAGATATGTCAACAAGATAGCTCATGTCAATAATTTGATATTAATTCTTTTACCATCTATTGTAATACTTTGATATTAATTCTTTTAGTTATCATTACAATAATTTGATATTAATTCTTTTACCATCTATCGTAATGACAAATACGAAATTGCAACCAATATATCATTGCAATAATCTGATATCAATTATTTCATAATCTATCGCAATAACAAAATGAAGTAATTATCTATTACAATGAAGATATTATTGCAATAATTTAATCCAACTTATTTTGGTAAATTATTTGCAATATATTGTAATAAATTTATGAAGTAATAGCCTATATATATATTTGAAACAGTAAATTGTTTATTGCAACAGTATATATATATATATATATATATATATATATATATATATATCATTGCATCAAATTTGTCATTAAAAAATTTGGAGCTTATTGCATCAAAAGTTTTTGTTGCACAAACTTATTATCTCAAATTTAATTACAACACCTCATGTCAACTGTTGCAATGACTCTAATGATATTGCAACAATTTTCTTCTTGTCCCAAGAAGAATGAGCTCAAGCTAGGTAACAATCCAAACCTAAAACGTTACATATGCAATGGATGCAAGGAATCTGGCAGCAATGGAATGAGATACAGACGTGAAGATTGCAACTATAGTCTTCACAAAGATTGCAAGTTTAGTAAGCCCACCACAACTCACGAGATCTTCAAAGACTTCATTTTTCAAATTTTATAAGCAACCACCCCCTTTGGAACTCTATGGCAAAAGAACGAAGAGATATTGTAATGCTTGTGGGAAACACATCAAAGGTTTCATCTACCATTGCCCTGAAGAGGACTTGGATTTGCACTCTTGTTGTCTGAACCTCAAGAAAGAATTCCAAATTGGTCATGTGAAATTTCACCTTCGTGAGACTAAAGTCAAAGTGCAAATTTTGCAATCGAATTGATTTGTTAGAAATTGAGGTGTGGTCGTACGTTTCTGAGTGTGGTGAGTATAATTTTCATGTTTCTTGCATAACGGAAATAATAGTTGAGGAATCTGAGAATGGAACAACTAATATTTTGGATTTGAAGAATTTGGGATTACCTATTCAACAGGGATTGAAAAGATTATATAACTTTTGATGTATTCCATTACTATTTGTCAAACTTGCTCTGATCTCAAAAAATAAAACCTCGTAATATTGATTTATCATCGATGTTTGATATAGTAAATCATCTAAAAAAATTATTTATAATCGATTAGGAAATCAAATAATAGAAACAACCCCTCACGACGTCCACTCCTGATGATACTCTTTATCATTAGATCAAGACACTAATTAGTTTTTTGTGTAGGCAGGGATTGAACCCCATATCCCTCATTTAACCATCAAAGACTTTACCAGTTGAGCTAATTAGAACTCACAATTTTCTTATGTATTGTTATTCATTTTGTTTTGCTTAAATTGTTCCATTTTGAGGATTTTTGAGTTGGTATTTGTCATTTGATTTTTCGTTTTGAAATTTTTTGGTGTGTGTGTGTGTGTGTTTGTTTGGTTACCAAGAAATTGGCATGAAAGTTAAAAGAAAAAAGGAAAGTAAAAAATTAAACACAAATGCCACATAAATTGTTGATGTGAATTTCTAAAACCTACTAAATATTTTCATAATTGTGATTAAGTGACAAGTAAGCAATTTATTAGCCATATCAACATTTTTTGAGAGTTAGATGATGGCAAGGAGCACACTGAAGTGGGTAAATAAAGGGTGGATTAAATTGACATTGAAGTTTTTCTAATGACCAAAATGAAACAATCCCTAAACGTCAAGAACTAGGAGGCGAAATTCTAATAATTTATCATATTTCTACTGACATTAAAACAAAATATTGTTTGTATGTTTGATAAAATAAGTTATTATTCTATTTTTACAAAATTAATGAATATTTTTTTTATTTTAAGATAGAAATTCTGCTCTAGCCTAATCTAAGTGTGTATGTGTGTGAAGCTCCCTCTTGGAGACTTGAACCCCGGCCCTTGCCCCCACACTCCACAAGCATTTGTACTTGTGGAGTGACCATCGCATAAAGGGTGTGTGGTGATAAATAATTTATTATTAGAAAGGTTGTGTATCCAAAGCATCAATCTATTAGTACAAATCAATAATAATAAATCATTAATTTTATAGCATGAGAAATATTTTTACATCAAATCTTGAGACATGTGATATCCAATCGTTACAAGTGAAGAGTAAAGAGATACATTGTATATATATATAGAGAACCTCTATCCTCTATTTGTGATCAGAAGGGGAGGAAATTGGCTATTGTATGGAGAAGATAAACAAACGAGTTCGACAAACCAGTATGGCTATAGCACAAACCCAAAAATTGTGAATCCATGTAAAGAAGATCAACTTAGTCAACAAAGAGACATAGCCTCTCTTGAAAAGGAGGAGACACTACTTGAGAAAAATGAGACTCTCATTGTATTAGGTATTATACATCAGATCAATATATATATATATATATATATAAAAGCAGAGACCTTATTGTGTGAGGGTCTACGATTTTGGCAAGTGGCACCTCCTATGAAGTTTCTCTACAATCATCCAACTGTCCCATTAATTGACTGAGTTTACACCACAACTCTCTCTCTTCTTCATGTCTTTTAGTATACCAAATGTTTTAGTTGTTTTTTTTTTTTAAATAAAAAGGGATACCAATAACTAATAAGATCGAGATAGATAATCTTCTAGCATTTCTGTTGCCTAAACTACACAAATCCATATCTTTTATTTACTATAATCATTATTATTTTATTTTATTCTATGGGAATCCTTATTATTTTATGGTGATGAATTTACATATAAACATCTCATAAACAAAGTCCCCCTCCTCTGTTAGTCTTTTTTTTTTTGTATGGCAAGTTTTTACGTTAGTTATATAAAAAGTTTCTGCCTTTATGATTGTGTAGATGCATTAATCACAACTTGCCTCCAAAAGAACTATAATAACAACCTCAAATGTATATATATATATCAATAAGTACAAGGTTTGCTATCACAATATGATCACAAAATCTAAGGTACATGAACAATGTATCTAAGATAGAAAGAAGAATAAGATACATAAGTCCTCACTACATCCCTCAAAATATGAACGCTCCCCCTATCAAAAATCCTCTATACTAAACCTCCCCCTATGAGTATGACTACTATTATATCCAGAACTACTCCCCCTTTTTGTCATAAGTGAAAAGGTCAAGTATATCAAGTAGACATCTTATCATCATTGGAAGAGCTAGCACCATCATCCTCAGCGTTCGTAGCATTAGCATCACCATCATCATCCTCATCCTCAGAAGCCTCTAGAGTAAGAGGAGGAGAAGCAACGAAGCCACCCATGACAACCTGTCGTCGTGTAATATGATCAACACGGGTGTTCCCCTGACACAACTCATCACTGAGAATGTCAAGGTAAGCATCCATCCATACAAGTTGTGCCATGATGTCCTCGAGAGTCACACTGCCCGTAGAAGAAGAAGGATCGGATGTGGATGAAGTTGTAGAAGCTGGAGGAATCGTCAATCCGGACCACCTCAAACGTAGTTGTGCCTCGCTCCAATTAACGGTAGTGGCGTCTATGACACACATAACATGGAAGTAGTTGGAAACAGGAAAGGGAATAAAAAAGTGGGGTAGAAGCCTTGTGATAGTCGAAGGGAAGATGAGCTTATCACGAGTCACCGTATCCCTATACATATCTATGAGTGAAAGAATGAAATGAAAAGGAAATTCTATGGTAAGATGCTCAATGAGGGATAGCAAAAACTGAGCACGGGGCTCTATAATAGAGTTATAATGAGAGAGAGAATGCAAAATAAAGGTCATAACCATGTTAATGAACCTAGGACCTTTAGCAAAGGAGGAACAAAGAGTGAACTGTTGATCACTCCAATCAGAGGGACGCTCACAAAAAAAGGATATAAGCTCGTCTTTAGACACGGTCTTAAGACGATCACAACCAAGGTAGTCAGGATGCACTACCTTAGGGATATGGAGCATGTCGGATACAATATCCAGAGTGACCACGATGCGCGTACCTTGAACGCGAGTGACAAAGATAGGTACTGAATAATCAAATCCATGCTTGTTGGAGTAGAACTCCTGTATAATCACGGATGGACAAGTGACCGGGACGTCACACAGTGACTCCCAACCTCTACTGTGAATGACAGTGGATAGGTCAGTGTCAGAGAAGTCTAACAAAATGACTCGGCATTCCAAATGAATGCCTCGTCTAGAAAAGTTCTTTAAAAAGTCCTTGCGGGCTTTATCATCATGGAACCAAATATGAGAGGAGGTAGGATCAGAAGAGGTAGATGCCCTGAAATGAAGAGGGTTTCGGGACGGAGTGGATTTATGTTTTAGGTGCCATGACGCAACTAACGTAAAAAGGAGAGAGAGAGAGAGAGAGAGAGAGAGAGAGAGAGAGAGAATCAGAAAAGCAACAAACACAATCAATATATAAGAATATAGAGAATGTAAGGTACGTATGCATAAAAATGCATGAGCATGTGATATGCAATAGTAAATGCATCATAGGCTCAGCCCAATCCAAACCTACCAGCACAAAGTCATTGCAACAAGATAAACACACATCTAAGATGCATGAAACATTGTTATAATGCAAATGTGATGCAATGCATGATGATTTAAAGCAATTTTCACAAAGCCCATCCCAAAAGTTTCACAAAATTTCATCAATTTTGAAAAACTCCAAAAAAATTTCAAAAACCCAAAATGTTAGGTCAAATGCATGAAATGCATGAAGAATGAAGGATTAAGGACCCTTACTAGTAAAGAAAAACTTGATCTAGGCCAAAAAATCCTTGAGGATGAAGTTTGGAGTGAAAAGAGTGTGTTTGGGAGGTGAAAAGGCATAAAACAATTGACAAAGATCGATGAGAAATGAAGAAAAATCGTGCGGATCCAATTTATAGAACTTTTTAATTCTCGATAGATCGAGAGGTGTTGAGTTTTAAAAGCTTGAAAGGATCCAGCTATCAAGCAGCTATCTAGAGGTGTCCACAACATAAATGAGCTCGGTGGATTGAGGAGCTATTAAGCATCTATCGAGAAGATAAAAAATTTCTCGATGGATCGAGGAGCTATTGAGAGGCTATCGAGATTGCGATAAGAAAAACCTAAAGAGCTCGATAGAGAGCCTAGCTGTCGAAAGGTGTCAAGGAGCTGTCGAGATTGCTTTAAAAACAGCTTTTTCAAGAAGAGAAAAACACAGACATGAATGCAATCAACCATGCAACTCAACCAAGGATCGAGGAAACATTTTAAGCTCTTAAAATCATCTCTCAATTAAGAAAAATGTAAGCACATAGATCCAAAAACACACACACACACACACACACACACACGCTAAACAAGTCTAACTGATTTTATATTTCAAAAACAAGTTAAGACAGTTTACTGGGCGCACATTAGCATATGTAAACCTTATAATGGCCAAATCACATTGTACCTGCACATGTATCAAATGTAGCAAAGAATATTGCGTGTTGTGTATAAAAATATCGCAAGATTGCATAAGTGTCTATATGTTATGACGATTTGAGGTATGAGAAAATCACTTTAACTCACACATAATCATAACTATTTGATGTGGACTATCACCTTCGAGGTACATCCTATAACTCTCACATCTCCTAGAATACATGCTTACAATCACATATAAGGTATTTTGATCTTTTTGCTTTTATTTTTTCTTTTATTAAGCATATCATGCATGGGTATATAAGAGAGAGAACAGAAATACCCAATTATGTTAAGCTTTTTGACATTGCACTTTTGCTATGCCGAAGCATACAAATTTCATCTCATGATTGGCGGGCAACAGTGGTGAGATGGTTATTTATGCATTTCTCTTAGGATTTTTTAGTCATTCCCATCAAAAAGAGTGATAGGAGTATTACGTACGAGCCACAAAACTCACTTGCTTAGTTGTGCATA
The DNA here is from genome assembly GCF_040712315.1 of Castanea sativa. Lineage (NCBI taxonomy): Eukaryota > Viridiplantae > Streptophyta > Magnoliopsida > Fagales > Fagaceae > Castanea > Castanea sativa. The sequence goes on along the minus strand of NC_134015.1, from coordinate 5,324,713 downwards.
AAAATTCTCATCTAAGCTACAAAAAATACAAAGTTTAGAAAATTTTGTTTCATTAGCCATTCAAGGTACACAAGTACCAATGTACACAAATGCACACTGTTTTTGTATTTTATTTTTTATTTATTTTTTATTTTTATATTTTTTCTGATTTTCAATTTTTTTTATTTTTTTATTTTATGAATGAAAACAAAAATAAAACAAAACTGAAAAAAATCAAACAAAAACATGTCAAATAAAGCAATGCATAAAAACTAGACTGTCTCAAAAATGAAAGCAAAACACACAAGTAATGCAACAACAAAAACAAGAGAGTGAGAGAGAGAAAAGTGACTAAATCACTTGGAGCCATTTCCCTTCAGTACCTTGGAAGAACCTTTCTTTTTGGCAAACCCTTGAACCGACGGAGAGGGGGAAAAATTGTACCCATTCAAGTTCGTAAGGAACATGAGAGCTTTGAGGAGATCTCCAAGAGGAGCGAGAGAGGATAGAAACTGACTTAGGTTTCCTGTCGAGACCATGTTGTTGCTCTGCTGAGTGACTTGCCACTTGTAGCAATTTGGTCGAGTGTGTCCAGCTACTCCACAGTGATGACAGAGATGCTGCTTCTTCTCTTTGAACCTTTGAGCATTACTCTTCTTGGCCCTAGGATTTTTGGTTTCTTTCTTAGCAAGCTTAGGGGGTGCTCCTAAGATAGATTTATCCTTATCTATGTTCTCACTAGCTATCATAGTTTTAGCATCATTATTCTCAGAATCAATATTGTTAGCTGGTGAAACAAAAACAGTAGTATTAGAAGAAGCAATATTAGGAGAAGAAAAATCATACCCTAAACTGGTTTGATCGGAGGCAGATTTTTACATGCTGAGTATCTCATCAAGCTTTGCACTTGAGGTCCTCTCCAACTGAGCTCTAACTTGGAACAGTTCCGCCTCAAGCTTCTTAGTTCTCTCAACCAAGAAATTATTTTTAAATCTTAGTGCTCTAATAGTTTGATTCGCTTCATTAAACTCTGTGGAGAGTTGTTCAAGTTCAAACTCCACATCACTGAGCTTCTTGGTAGCCAAACTATACAGTTCCTCATGTTTTTCGAAAACCTTGTATAACTTTTCATAGGTTATGTGGATGTCATCTTGCTCATCTATCTTCTCAAACTTTGATTCCACCAAGTCTTCTTCTTCATCCCCATCTTCTACAATCCCTTCAGTAGGATTAACAGTGGTCATGAAGGCATTTAGGATTCCGTCATCTTTATTATCAAAATCATTCTCAGGTTCAATATCACTCAAGGTTACAGTAAGTGTCTTGCTTTTCCCAATGGACTTAAGACAGGTAGGGCACTCTTATTTTATGTGACCGAAACCTTGACACCTAAAACACTTGGGTCCTGAGGGAACAGTGTATTAATCGTCATCCTTAGCATCTTTCTTCCCTTTGTCTTGGCTCTTAGATTGAGAAGAGCTTGATTGCCTACAGTTCTTTTCGAAGCCCTTTGCATTGGCATTTTTCATAAACTTCTTGAATTTCCGGGTAATGTAGGACTTCATTTTAGAATCTTCATTGTCGGAAGACTTATCTGTGTCACTGCTCTTGTCCTTCAATGCCATGCTCTTGCCCTTGCTTGACTTCCCGATCCTAGACAAACCCAACTCATAGGTCTGTAGATTTCCAACTAGCTCTGTCAATGGAATCTTGTCAATATCCTTTGACTCCTCAATCGCGGTGATCTTAGCATGGAATCTATTGGACAGAGATCTAAGCACCATTCTCACATCTTGGGTTCAGGAATGGTTTCCCTAAGATTGAAAGCTGAGTTCACTATGTCCTTAAGCCTGGCACAGAACTCATTAAATGACTCATCTTTCTCCATCTTGATTTCTTCAAAGCTAGTAGTGAGCCTTTGAAGCTTCGAATCCTTGACAGCCTTGGTTCCTTCATAGGTTTTCTAGAGAATGGTCCACGCTTCCTTTGCAGTTTCAGTAGAGGATATCTTCTTGAACTCCTCATTTGTGACCGCACTAAACAAAGCATTCAATGCCCTGCTGTTGAAGATTGCCGCCTTGATCTTGGCATCATCCTAGTCAGCCAGTGCTTCCTTTGGCTTGGTCCAGCCTATCTCCATAGCTTGCCACACTTTCTCATCTAAAGATTGCAAGAAAACTCTCATGCGTACTTCCCAATATGCATAGTTAGTCTCATCAAATAAAGGAGGTACAATAAGTGACTATCCTCTATCCATGACAAACAAGGGTCAATGAATCACACAGCAAAGATTAAAATCTAATCGGAGTGTGCCTGCTATAATACCACTTTATAGGCCAAAAATGTATTGACCCCTTATGAAATATTAATTGATTAATTAATCAAGTTTATTAATTAATCAAATTAACATGCAATGTACGTGGTAGCACAAAAAAATCACCAAATAACTATATATGTAGCAGAAATTAAATGACACGGTAATTTGTTTACAAATGGGAAAAACCTATACAGCAAAAACGTCACCGGGTGATTTTAAGGTCACCACTCCCGAGAATCCATTATTATCAAAACAAGCGGTTACAAGTAAAGGAATCCTAGTACCTTATACCAACCTACAGTTGAACCCTTACCTCAATACTCAATTGGACTTGTTCTATAGTGACAATCTCTCCTTGTATTGCACGGCTCCGAGTATGTGACTAACCAATCTGATGCGCGGATCCCAGTAAACTACTTGATCACCAACTTGAGAAGGATGTTGGCTGCAAAGTTCTTTAGTTCTTCAATTGATGAAGATTATGAAATTGCTTGGTCACAAAACCCTATGGTGTACAAACACAACAGCTTCTTCAAGATGAACTAGGGCAAATATTGTCTCCGGTCACAATTTGCATGAACGACACTTTGCTCAATACTCGCGCAACCCTAGACAGCCCTTAAAATAATTCTTATATATATTTAGGGTTGTGAGAAAGAAAAACCTAAACACATACTCATGGATTGGATGAAAAACAACTTTGAAAATCTAAGTTTCATAAACCTTGATAGATAGCTATCTATCGAGATAGCTGTCGAGCCACAGGGTTCAGTAGCTTTTAAACCCTGATAGATACTAGCTGTCGAGGTTTAATGAACAACACTTCCTTACTTGATTCTTGGACAGACTTGCATGGCTTTAACACTTGAACTTGAAATCTTGTTCTTTGAAGTATTAAACACATCCTAAATCTACCCAATTACAAGTAAAGTGCATTTTTTCAAAGGATTAGATAATTACATAAAATGTTGACATATGTTCTTAACATTAATCACATATGTCCTAACAAGTCCAAGGCCCATTGAAGCTAGAGTCTTATTTGTTCCATTTTGGTCCCACACCAAGCCACATACTAAAACCTAATTGGAATGGCCCAAAAGGCTAGTCCAATTAGATAATCAATTAAATATAGAAGAGAAACATACAGAATTTTGAATGGAATGAAATGGTATGTATGTGAGTGTAAGCCACTCTCTTATTCTCCCTTGAACACATACATATAAACTGATTGAGAGACCACACTTCTTGGGCTTAAGTGGAATTGGAGTGAAGATTAAAAGTGTTCCAAAGTACTTCTAATCTTTGGTTTTGAATTTCACCGCACCAAGGTATGCTCTCTTATTTTTGAATTTTGAAATTTACATAATACATGTTAACAATTGTGAATGAAGTAGATCCATTAATTTTCTGCTGCGTATGTTTTGTATGTGATACAAACTATGTTTTTCCAACATCTACAAGACGTTTTCAAGTCAGAAGGTAATCAAATTTTCATTGAAAACAGCGAAAAAATCATACAAGATCAATCTTGGAGAAGTACAGAGTTTAACTCAGGAGGAATGTCTTCCATCCAAACAAAACAATACAATCATTTACTTAACAATACAATCATTTACTTCGCATTCTTTTCTAGCTAGAAAATGTGCAAGCCATCTTGTTTCCATGATGATATTACCATTCTTGAAAAGAAAAATGACTCCATCAAAGTTGGCCATGTAAATATTCTCGATTGGTGGTTTCCACTTCCAACTTCCCAGAAAAAACTGGTGGGTTTTGTGGAGCCTAGTTGTATTTGAATCGAATTATGACCCGACTTGAAATAATATTGTTACAGTTTTTAATGGAAGATTTTTTTAGGCTTAGTCCATGGAGCGAAGGCTTGGGCCAATAGGCCCAAGCTATAGCACTCATGGACAAGCCTCCTTGGGGGTCTGGTTTAGGCCCTTTTTGTAGCCCATTATGAAACTTGTGCATAGGATATTAAAACTACTGTTTTGGAGATTAGGATTTGATTTTTTTTTTAGAGAGAAAACTGTACTATCACACTTTGTATTTTTCCTTGAGAATAGTGAAATTCTTACAACTCTGTGGACGTAGGCAAATTGCCGAATCATGATAATACTGTCCTCTGTGATTATTTTTCTTTGGCGTATGTTTTTTCTCTATTTTTGCATCTCACAGATCTGGGAATTTCGTACATATTCCCATCAATTGGTATCAGGGCCTAGGGTTAGGTTTGAGTTGGAGAAATGGCAGAGGAAACATGAAAGGCATCTGGAATAGAAAAATTCGATGGCACAGGCTATGGATTCTGGAAAATGCAAATTGAGGACTATCTCTATTATCTCTATGGGAAGAAGTTGCATTTGCCACTTTTAGGGGAGAAACCTGTAACTATGAAAGATGATGAATGGACTCTTCTTGACAGACAGGTATTGGGAGTTATCAGATCAACTCTGTCAAAGTTTGTTGCACATAATGTTGTGAAGGAGAAGACCACAACAGATCTGATGAAGGCTTTGTATGGTATGTATGAAAAGTCATCGGCGAACAATAAGGTGCATCTAATGAAGAAACTACTCAATTTGAAGATGGTAGAGAATGGACCAACAACACAACATCTGAATGAATTTAATACCATCACAAATCAATTATCTTTTTTAGAAATTGATTTTGATGATGAGATTTGTGCACTGGTCATTTTGGCCTTTTTGCAAACAATTAGGAGGTTAAGAGAATGGTAGTGAGCAATTGGTTAGGATTAGTACCTTTAAATCCTATTGTATGATGCTATGTATGACATAATGTATGAATTAATGTTGTGATTAATAAAGTTGTTTTATTATTATCTGAAATAATGGTAACATGAATATTTGGACATTATCATATAGTTCATGAGATGCATAGTATGTAATTTATGTGATTTAGTCACAGAAGATATAGATCAAAAGTTTTTTGTAAACTCAGAATTTTGGTTCATAGTCGGTGATAAAATTGGGCATTTTATCTGCGAAAACTATAACATATCAACTAAGATGATTTGTCTTAATCATGGAAGTGAAGATTTCTAGTTGATGTGTTGATATGTTTTAAGAATTAAAACATATTGAACTGAACCGCTATGAGATTTATTATTCTTCTAACAACTGTCAAATGAATAATAAATCTCACGACTTCTATTTACATGAACTCTTAATTCTGAGAGAATAATGAACCTGATCATGTAGTGTAGGTTGCTTTGATATATTAGGAGTGAGATCTAAAGTCACAATCAAAACTTCAGTATGTTGAGTAGCCACATTTAGTGTTGAGGGAACATATATTCTCAAGATGAATTCATAATCTCTTAACGGAAATATAAAATATTCCATTGAGATAAGTTTAATGGGTTTGGTTATTTAGAGTGTTAGGCTTAACCACTTTAGTAAAGAGTTATTAAAGTATATAGTTATGAAATTGGATTTCATAAATATATGATGAATAACTTAAAGGATTAAATCGGATACTCAAGGATTAAGATATAGTAATCTTCAAAGTGACAATCTACATTCATAACTTTGTATTACTGTACAATAAAGTCTTGGAATATAATTTATAAATAAGGTCTAGAGAGCAACTATATTTATATAGTGATATTAAATATAGTTAATGGTAATTTTGGGCTTACCAAGAGTTGATAGAAAGGCCCAAAACCCTTAGAGCTAGTGTCTTATTGGTCCCTTTTGGTCCCACTACAAGCCACATACTTAAGCCCAATTGGAATGACCCAAAAGGCTAGCCCAATTAGATAATCAGTTAGATATAAGGGGAGAAACATATAGAATTTAGAGACACACAATTGTGGAATAAAATAGTGTGTATGTGAGTGTAAGCCACTCTATTATTCTCCTTTGAACTTATTGAGAGACCACACTTCTTGGGCTTTAGTGGAATTGGAGTGAAGATTAAAAGTATTCCCAAGTACTTCTAATCATTGGTTTTGAATTTCACCACACCAATGTACGCTCTCTTGTTTTTAAATTTTGAAACTTACATAGTATATGTTCTCGATTGCGAATGAAGTAGATCCATTAATTTTCCGTTGCATATGTTTTGTATGAGATACAAACCATGTTTTTCCAACACAATTCTACTGGAAATGAAAAGTTGAAGTACAATGACATACGAGATCTAGTTCTGGCTGAGGAGATTTGCACAGAGATGTAGGTGAAACCTTAAGGTTTGGTTCTGCCCTAAACCTTGAGACAAAAGGTAGAGGTAATGACAGAAATTCAAATATGGGCAGATCAAAATCCAGAAATTCCAACCAAAATAGAAGTAAATCTAGATCTGGCCAACAGGTACAATGTTGGAACTGTGGCAAAGCTAACCAGCTTAAGAGGCACCGTAAAAGCCTTAAGAAGAAAAATGATAATGATTCTGCTAATGCTGTAATAGATGAGGTACATGATGCACTACTTCTTGCTATAGATAGTCTACCTGATGATTGGGTTTTGAACTCAAGAACTTCATTTCATACCACTCCACACCAAGAAATCATACAAAACTATGTTGAAAGTGATTTTGGTAAGGTGTATTTGGCTGATGGAGAAGCCTTGGATGTTGTGGGTATGGGAGATGTCCGAATTATATAACCTAATGGGTCTGTCTGGTTACTGCAGAAGGTTCGACATATTCCTAATCTGAGGAGGAATCTGATTTTTATAGGACAACTTGATGATGAAGGGCATGCAATGCTATTTGATGGTGGTACCTGGAAGGTTACAGAGGGAGCCATGGTATTGGCTCGTGGAAAGAAAATTGGTACTCTGTATATGACCTCAAGTCCAAGAGACACAATTGCAGTTGCTGAAGCAAGTAGTGATGCAAGTCTGTGGCATTGCAGACTTGGTCACATGAGTGAGAAAGGGATGAAGATGCTACTATCAAAAGGGAAACTACCAGAACTGAAGTTTATTAATCTTAACATGTATGAAAGCTACATCTTAGGAAAGCAAAAAATGTTGAGCTTCTTGAAAACTGGCAGGACACCAAAAGCTGGAAAATTGGAGTTAGTACACACTGATTTGTGGGAGCCTTTGATGGTTGCATCCCTTGGAGGTTCAAGGTACTACATCACTTTCATTGATGAGTCAAGCAGATAAGTATGGGTTAATTTTCTGAAAAATAAATCTGATGTATTTGAGACTTTTAAGAAGTGAAAGGCCATGGTTGATATAAAACATATTTGAAAGTAAAATGTCTGAGGTCAAACAATGGAGGAGAGTACATAGATGGAGGGTTCAATGATTATTATGCTACACATGGAATTAGGATGGATAAGGCCATTCCTGAGACACCACAGCAGAATGGTGTGGCTGAGCGCATGAACATAACTCTCAATAAGTGTGCTAGGAGTATAAGGTTGCATGTTGGATTACCAAAAACTTTCTAGGCTGATGCTGTTAGTACTACAACTTACCTGATAAACTGAGGACTATCAGTTCCCATGGAGTTCAGAATTCCTAAAGAGGTTTGGAGTGGTAAAGAGGTAAACTTTTCCATTTATAAGTTTTTGGTTGTGTTTCTTATGTTCATATTGATCCTAATGCTCGTAGTAAACTTGATGCAAAGGCTAAAATATGTTTTTTTTATTGGCTATGATGATGAGAAATTTGGCTGTCGATTTTGGGACGAATGATACTGAAAAATCATCAGAAGCAAAATTGTGATAATTCATGAACAAGTTATGTTCAAGGACAGATCAATTGTAGTGCTAGAAGTTACAGAGATAGATCAAAAGAAATCTGAGTTTGTCAACTTAGATGAATTGACTGAAAATGTCCAAAAAGGGGGTGAAGAAGATAATGAGAATATAAATTCACAGGTGGATTAGAGTACACTTGTTAGCTGAAGTCCGTAGATCTTTCAGGATCATTAAACCTCCATAGCATTATTCACCCGCTCTAAATTATCTCTTGTTGACTGATGGTGGTGAGTTAGAGTGTTATGATGAAGCCTTGGAAGATGAAAATTCAAGCAAGTGGAAGTTAGCCATGAAAGGATGAGATGGACTCTTTGTTGGGGAATTAAACATGGGAACTAACTGAATTGCTAGAAGGAAAGAAGGTTTTGCACAACAAGTGGGTATACAGAATAAAGAATGAGTATGATGGTAGCAAACGCTACAAGGCCAAATTAGTTGTCAAAGGGTTCTAGCAGAAGAAGGGCATCGACTACTCAGAAATATTTTCTCTAGTTGTGAAGATGTCAACAATTAGATTGGTACTAGGAATGGTGGCTGCAGAGAATCTACATCTTAAGTAGTTAGATGTGAAGACAACATTCCTTCATGGTGACTTGGAGGAAGACATTTACATTAATCAGCCAGAAGGGTTTATTGTTCAGGGATAAGAGTTTAGTTTGCAAACTAAGAAAGAGCTTGTATGGCCTAAAGTAAGCTTCAAGATAGTGGTACAAGAAATTTGATAATTTTATGAATAGAACTGGGTTCAAGAGATGTGAAGTTGATCACTACTACTATGTAAAGTTCTTTGACAATTCTTATATCATTTTACTGCTATATGTGGATGATATGCTCATTGCAGGGTCTAGTACTGAGGAGATTAATAATCTGAAGAAGCAATTGTCAATACAGTTTGTAATGAAGGATTTGGGAGTTGCAAAATAAATCCTTAGTATGAGAATCATTAAAGACAAGGCTAATGGTACATTGAAACTTTCACAGGCAGAATATGTGAAGAAGATTCTCAGTAGGTTCAACATGAAAGAAGCTAAACCAGTGAGCACACCCTTGGGTAGTCATTTCAAACTAAGTAAAGAACAGTCACCAAAGACAAAAGAAGAAAGGGACCATATGAGCAAGGTACCTTATGCCTCAACTATTGGCAGTTTAATGTATGTTATGGTGTGTACAAGACCGATGTCACACATGCAGTGGGAGTTGTGAGTAGATAAATGAGTAGATTGAGAAAGCACCATTAAGAGGCAGTCAAGTGGATTTTTAGGTATTTGAGAGGCTCAATAGATACATGTCTTTACTTTACAGGTACAAGTTTGAAACTGTAGGGTTATGTAGATGCTGATTTAGCAGATGATATTGATAGTAGAAAGAGTACTCTAGGTTTGTATTTACTCTGGGTGGAATAGCTATATCTTAGACTTCAAATCTACAAAAGATTGTTGCTTTATCTACTACAGAAGCTAAATATGTAGCAGAAATTAAAGCTAGAAATGAGATGATTTGGCAACATAACTTCTTAGATGAACTGGGTAAGAAGCAAGAATTGGGCATTCTACACAGTGATAGTCAAAGTGCAATTTTTCTTGCAAAAAATTTAGCTTTTCATTCAAATTCGAAGCCTATACAATTGATATACCATTTTATCCGTTACCTTATTGAAGATTAACTAGTAATACTTGATAAGATTTGTGGATCTAATAACCCAACAAACATGTTGACTAAGGGTGTCACTATTGAGAAGCTGAAGCTGTGTGCAGCTTCAGTTGGTCTTCTAGCTTGGAGACAGGATGATGAGTTACATCGATGAGGGATTGTCTTTGGAGGATTGCGGTTGATGTTGGTGATTAAATTAGTCTCCAAGTGGGAGATTTGTTGGGTTTTGTGGAACCTAGTTGTGTTTGATTTGGATTATGACCCGACCCAAAATAATATTGTTATAGTTATTTATGTGAGATTTTCTGAGATTTAGTCCATGGAGCAAAGGCTTGGGCAAAAAATTTTGGCCCGTTTTTATAGCCCATTGTAAATCTTGTACATAGGATGTAAAAACTATTGTTTTGGAGATTAGGGTTTGATGTTTTTTTTTTAAAGAGAAAAATGTACTGCCACACTCTTTATTTTTCCCTGAGAATATTGAAATCTTTGCAACTCCGTGGACGTAGGCAAATTGCCGAACCACGTAAATACTGTCTTGTGTTTGATTATTTTTCTTTGACGTATATTTTTTCTCTATTTTTGCATCTCACAAATATGGGAATTTCGTACATATTCCCATCAAGAACGACAATATCTTTTACCTAAATTAAGAAAAGTGAAGATCCATTTGTATAGTGCTTTTATTTAGCAAGTATTTTAGGGAGCAACAAATTTTTTTTATTTATGATTGAATAGCTCAAAAATCTGGTTAGAAAAGAGAAAATACTATTGCCTCAACTGTGAGCTCGATTGATCGAGGTTTAATTTACCTCGACACCACCAGATTGATCAAGACTCTTGTTTTCAATTATCTATTTTGTGGCCACATTGCATTGACTTGGTGAGTGCTCACCAGACTTCACCAATAAAACCTATAAATACTCCTTCCAAAATCACTAAAAAAGTATGCACTACTAACTGCCATTGTTACTAGGTTATAATCCTTGATTACACACATAGAATTAGTGATAATGAGGTGGTTCTACCTAGGTGATTAAAGCAGTTGACTCGATTGATATATTAAGTAATTGCATCCGGGGATGTAAAATAGTTTCTACTTTAAATCCTCAAAGTTTACTTTATCTATTTTATCATCCCATTTTACAATTCACCCAATATCTCAGTTTCTATTTTTACATTTAACTCATTAAAATAATATAAACTATACTAACAAATAATATAAAAAAATTCTTTTTTTCTCTCCACTTCCATCTTTCTTTCCTCTCTACTTTTTTGACTCTTTCCCCATATATATATATATATATTTCTTACATTCTTGTGAATAGATGGTTCTCATATATGAGAACCAGCTATTCACAGTTAGAAAAAATAAACAGAGGTCCACACCCGAATGTGGGTGAATTTTGGCTTGTTGGTTATTAAAATAGCAACTGGGGAGTTTTTATATGCCCAATACTAGTGCTCTTATATTGAAAATTTCTCTTTCAATAAGTAAATTCCAATACATATGACAATTCCTCAACTATTTTAGCACTTGAAAAAATGGAACAACATGGCTATGAGATGTTCAATTTCTATCAATGTTGATAGAGGAAGTAAGTACTAAGTAGTCGAATTTGATAGTGGGAGTAGTCGAATAAATTTTGGGATGGTGATTGTGGGTTATAGGATGCCATTGCAAGAGTAGGCATACAAAGAGAAAGATAGTAATCCCTGGATTGTTATTTGATAGATTTTCAGATATCTTTATTTTTGTTTGAAGTAGTTTGCTAATGGTGATGGTAGATTGAGAGGTTCCGTTCTTTGGCAAGGCGGGGAGATGGGGATTGATTAAGGATGGGAACAGAGTGAGAGATTTTTATTTTGTATTAGTTTAATCTTTAATAATGTGGGAATCTAAATGTCAATTTAATGACATGGTTTTTTTTTTTTCCTTTTTACGTTCTGCTAATGTGGTAGTCCATGTAGCAGTTATGTGGCAAAAAATATTATACTTTATTTTAATTATTAGATACGTCAGCATTTTTCATCCATCGCTTAATTGTAAGGACCATTTTGACCCAATATTAAAAAGTCAGGAACCAAATTGACACATTTGAAAGGTTAAGGACCAAATTGAAATATGACGTAAAGGTTAGAGACCAAATATGTAGTTTACCCTATTTTTTATTTTACTTTATTTTTTCATCACATAATTTTAAAACTATACATACGTGGCAAGAAAATATATGACATTTTTCTAACATTTGGACATTGAGTTTTTACCATAAGTTTTAAATCATATCACATTTATATATATATATATATATATATATATGAAAAATGTATTTTTTTTGTGCTTTATTAGAGATAGAGAAATTAGCTACAAGTTATAAAGTATTACAAATCTATTAAATTAAGGTTAATTGCAGCTGCCAAAAAGCAAATTCCCTAGCTCTGTTAGACATAAGATATACATATTAGACATAAGATAAAATCATCATTGTATATTTATATATTTGTTGTACAGGTATATATAAAAATATTTAGTTATATTAAATTATTTTATTTTATATTCATTTAGTTACATTAAATTAATAAAATTAAAATCAATATTAGATACATGTCGAATAAAAAATAATTATATTAATATATATTGATGAGTGCATTCACATGACATTAATTTAGTTCTATATAATAGATAATGCACATTAGTAATCTATTAACCTGAAATAGTCCTATAAGCGCACAATTGCACCTGGACCCAAAGACAACTGTGGGCTCAGGCCCAATGAGCCTTAAACAATGAAATTTATAGAGTGTGGATCTGAAATCTAACTAGGGGTGCTGGAAATTTAATAAACAGGCTAAGGTGTAAAAATACTTGCGAATAGTAAATGATTATTGCAAAGGACCTTCCTTGGACATAAACCGAGGACAATTTCTGTATTATTTCTCTTTCTTTCTTGAAGGTTACAATTCTTAGTTACCTTCTTGGTAATTGATCGATCCCCCCTTTATTTGGCCTTTACTCCCTTTAAATACTTCTTCTCTTTGTGCTTTATCCACGTGTTGCTCAAATCTTTTCCCCCTAGATACTTCTTCTCTTAGTGCTTTCAATAGTAACCAGAAGTTTCAGTTCTACTGTTCAGGGGTCACTTCTCCATTAATGCGGCCAGGGAGGTAGGTGCAGGGTCTTTAATATGGAGGGGGAAGCCTTCACCTAAGATATTTCTCTAACACCAATGCATCTAGAGGGTTCAGGGATCCCCCTTTTAACCAACAGTCTTTCTGAAACTCTGCCTTGATCTTTATAGCAAATCTCCGAGTTCTCTTGGGTCTATCCGAGGAGAAATTCATTTTCGGATGTATCCTCGGACCCTCGGCGTATGGGCCGATTTGCAGTACTAATAGACTTTTAATCAAGAACGGATTGGCCCTTCTTGTCAGAGCCCAAAGGCCCAAATACCTGCTCGGGTTCTTTTACTCCCCACAAGTCCATTATGATTTTTTTTTTTGGTGGTTTCCAGTTTCCACACGAAATGTTGGAGAGAAAATACCCACAATGCACATTAATATTATTTTTTTTTACTCATTTAGTTATATTAAATTAATAACATCCCCTCAAAAAAATTTATTAACATAATTTTTTTCTTGAGGAAACAGTAATACTTACTAGAACACACAAACACGAAAGTAGTATATAAAGTTTTTTAAATAGGCTTATAATATATTACATAACCAAAGTACCACTACAAAATAATTAATTAGATTCAAATCAAAAGGTAAATGATTATTTTAAGTTATGACTCTTATGAGTACCTTCACATGACATGAATCTAGTTCCTTATAACAGATCATGCAAATTAATAATCTATTAACACATAGCAATAATCCATTGTGAAGTTTCTAAACGTAAAGTTATAGAGATACTATCCCAAGATGAGGAATACCTTGATTTCTTAATTTTAAAGATATAACTTACTAGACACATTTGGTACATTGAATGTGAATTACAACAAGAATGATAATTGTTATTATTGAGAATAAAATGTGTTGTAATGAAATAACTAAAAATATTCATTAGTTTGGTTGTGAATTGTAACATTAAAATAAATTTAAGATCTATTTTAGGAAATATCTCACTCATACAATTATATTCCCTATAAAATAATATATTTTAAATTGAGTAATGCCACAAACACAAACTATTTTACAATATTTTTACAAAATGATGATGTGGCAAATTTTTACTAGTTCTAATATGGGCCCATCACTAACATCACAATTTGTAAAAATGTTGTAAAATAGTATGTGTCTATAACATTACTCTTTTAGATTTGAGGGAGATGAGTTATTTTTATGTTTTTTTGTTAAATTTCCATAATTATTTCATGAATATAGAAAGTTTGTTTATTTGAAAATATATTAATGTTAGAAATTATTACACCTACTAATAGCTATTACAACGAGAAATAGTTAATTCTCATTTTACGTTCTGTTTGTTTCAGCATTAACGTTTTCTAGAAAATGGTTCATTTTTCAAATAGCATTTTCTAGAAAACTGTCTTATTTTCCAGTATTTGGTAACGACCTTGAAAATGAGCTTGAGAATGTTTTCTGGTGTTTGGTATGCAATTATTTTTAAAAAAATTCTTGTATAATTTAAAACATGTATATCATGTAAACTAACAAATGTAATCATCATAAATAAAAAACCAAGAATAAATTTGGTTTTCATACTAAAATTTTGACAATAGATACAATCAAAATTAATTAGTTGTCAAATTTTCATGATCTTTACCACTCATCTTGATCATATATATAAACAATAGCATACATACACACACACACATATATCAACCATTTGTCTATATCTATCTATCTATCTATATATATATATATATATATATATATATATATATATATATATATATATATATTTGACAGGGGAATACATTTTCAATAAGTATAAATAATAATAACTTCTAATTGTCTACTATGGTCAACCACAAGTCTTCAATATTACTCTAAATTATGTATTTACTTAATGTACTATATAATATATCATCACTGCATAATATCTGCCAACAAAAAAAGTATCTGCCAACAAATACAATTCTCCTAAACAATTATCATTCATTATATAACAATATTATTAGTCCACAGTAAATATTGTCCCATGTAAAAGCAATTTAGAGCAATATAGGTACTATGTTTAAAATTTTTCATCTTTTACTTCATTCATTCTTTTTTCTTCTTCTTCTTCTTCTTCTTCTTTTTTTTTTTTTTTTTTTTTTTTTTTTTTTTTTTTGCACTTTATGTATGAAAAAGAAGTAACTTGTGCCGGGAATCCATTAAACCGAAAATTTCTTAGAAAAAAAAAAGAATATTGAGCTTGAAATTCAAAGCAAATAATTGGAATTTTGGTAGAGAGGAATGAAATAATTTTCACTGCAAATTTGTTCTCCTTTGCAAGTTGGAGCTATTGACTGATCAGTGAAGGAAAAAAAAACTAATCCGAGAGTTGTGTTATAGAGGGGAAGAAAAACATGGAGAAAAGAGAGAAGACAGAATGGTAGAGAGAGAGATCTATGGGAAGACGAGAGACCAAAGTTAGTGATAGTGAGGGTGTGAGGAGAGAAAAAGCAAAGGGAAGAGAGAAAAAGTGAGAAAACTTAACATGAGAGAGAGAAGGCGCCAAAAAATTATGTTTCCCATGGCTATAGATGAAGATATATTTATAGGAGATGCAACGCATGAGAAAGAGATTGTTTTCCAAAAAAAAAAATTTGAAAAACAACATATAGAAAATAAGCATTATTTTTATTAGGGTTTTCCGTTGACTAAAAATAGTTATCCATTGATCAAGTTTTTTTTTTTTTTTGCTACCAAACACTGGAAAATGTGGAAAACTATCTTTATAGAAGGTTTTCCAGCGAAACAAACAAAGCGTTAAAGAATATCTATTCATAAGGAATGAATAATCCCTGTAATAAAAATATAACCAAACTATTGAATAGCTAAACTAGAGGAATAACTATTACATTATAGTGTCTATTTCTAGTCTATCAAACATGCCCTAACAAATTTAGGGAATATTTAGTTAATTTAATGCATTAATGCTTTTAAAGAAATGATTTAATATGGTTGACCACCATTAATTAGTAGAAGTTAAAATCAGATTTTAATGTAAAATTTCTTTCACTCTTGTAGGTTCAATGTCTAACCATTATCTTCTTCACTATTCTATCTGTAACATCCCAACCTAATTACATTATTAATTTTATGGGTTTATATACTTAGTATTATCTTAATTACTTTAAGTGCATAAAGCTTTGATATTGTGATATTATAAAACATATATGCTCTTTTACTGTTATGGAAAGAAATTATAAAACATATATGTAAAGTTATATTGTTGTTTGGGCCTTTCTAGAATATAAGCTTATAAGGGGGGGAAAGTAAATACTTAAAAGTTTAAAGGGTGACTCACCAATCCTTTTCCCTTAGCATTACAAGTGCCCCACCCCAAAGTCCATTTCTCTTATCTTCTTTGCTGCTCCAGAACAGTTTCTTGGTTCATCTTTTTTTGCTCTTTTTGTTCATTTCCTTTTGCTCTTACACGGCAGCACCATCTCACAATAGCCCTCCTTTTCTTTCACCGAAAATCATAGATATCTCTCTTTAAGAAGAAAATTAAACTCTTACTAAAGCTTAGCTTCAGTTTTTGGTAAGTATATATGTTTATTTTTCTGTTATGAGTATTTTAATGGTGTAATGGTTTGCTTTAGTTTCAGTTCTTTATTCTCTAATCTGATTTTAGAAGTTGAACTTGTGATTCTGTTTTAGTAATTTGAAAGATTGATGATATTATGGTCAATTGGATGCTTATTAAGGTATTTTAATATGTATAGTATAGGAATAAAAATGCCCAAATGAAATGAAGGCCAATTGCTACTAGTTGACGATTTTGTAAGAACATATGCTGAAACTGTCACTGTGCCAAATTTGATGTTTACAACAAGCAAAATTTGTATTAAATCATTTTCTGTGAATTAGGATGCTAGGAGTAGTTTTTATGAATCCTAAGACACATATAGTTGTAATGGAAGTGGTCTCACAGCATTTGGATTAATATAAAAACAATGGTTTAATTTCTAAGTTGCATGAATTTCTATCAAGACAGATTTGATCATGTTGTCTTGTATGATTTTTAATAAATCATTGCTTTATGATTTGACTCTAAAATTCATATTTTATTTACTAAACATCCAGAGGAGTGGCTTTGTAAAATTTCATGAAGATTTGATGTGTTTAGATAGCCTATATGTATTTTACAAATGAGGCATTTGTTGCTGTAATGAGCAGTAAATAGTGAAGGATAACTCTGACTTTGTGGATTTAATTCTAAAGTTAGGATGAATGTTTTGAGCCATAATTTAATTTTCTTATCTTTTGCTATGTCTAGATCATAGCTGAATTTTTATGCCTTGGTTTCTCTATGTTTTGGTACATAATGTGTTTGATGAATGTATCTTGTTTTTGGGGAAACTTTATGTGATGGGAATTAAGATTTTCTTGAGTTTAAGAGTTAGGTTGTGTTTTAGGTATAAGTTTATATATTTAGGAAGTGTTGTTAGTAATAAGTTTTGGTTTTTCATTTAGGTGACGAGAATGAGAACATGGACGCTTGAGCTCCTCTTGTACAAATCTCTCGCGTCTTCTGTTTTCAGGTAAGGAATATGTGACATGTGCGTTTGATAAGTATAAGGACTATTTAGAAAATTTATTATGCATTAAAACCTTTTAATTAGAGATACTACATATAAACATGATTTAAGTAAAGATATATATTCGTGAGTTTTTCAATCAAATTATTATTGAGGATGGCAATATGTCCGCGCTCAATCAAAGTATTATTGAGGATGGAGGTGCGTCTTTTTAATCAAAGTATAAGTTTATGTTAAAAGTCATAATATTTTATGAGAAGAAGTTTATGAAGGAAATTAATATTTTCTATGATTTTGAAGAGTTAATATAAAGTTTAGTGACTTTATAAGAAATGAAAGGAATTTAGTCTGAAAGATTTTGTAGTATTAATCTGATAAGGGAAAAGGAGAACAATTATTTCTCTATGAAAAATGTGTAAGTTGTTATTATGAATAGTATAAAATACTATGCATGAAAAGATGTTCACCTATCTGAATATCCATAAAATATTTGATTTACATGCATTCTTATTAAAGGTCCATGTAGCTTAAAACCTTCCTAGGCTTCGTAGCTCACCCTATTATATTTCAGTGCATAGGTTCCTTCTTGGAAGGAGCGAGAGTATTAGAGGTGGCAAGGATTCCGTGATTCTCGTTTGTTAGAATGTATAGTTGTTTGTTGTATAATAGTTTAGCTCTTTTGTTATATTGGAGGAATCAAGATGTACTCGATCCTTTGAGCACAGATATAATTGGGAACCTTAGTTTGTTTTGAACCCTAGTTGTATGTCTTTGGGGTTAGGTTTGTAAATAAGAGTTTTGCTAAACGTTTAGCTATGTAATATTTACACGAATACCTCAAGTTTCAGCCAAGTGGTAATCTTACAAAGTTCAAATGAAATGAAGTTTCAAGGTATTCATCATTTTTGTATATTATGGCTTTTATGCAAGAAAATAAGCAGAAATACAAGACACATTTCTTGATAAGAACCTTCAGTTTAGGTTGGTTTGTGTTAGTATTGAGGTAAACTTGATATTAACATGCCAGTCATGCTCTAAATTTTGAAGTACAGGTTTGGGTCATGACACTATCTATGAGAGTATAAATACACAGTTCAGACTTCAGTTAGGCCATGAGAAACTAAAGCATTCATCACTAGAAAAACTAAACACTCAGAGTTTGTAAAAATGGCTTCTGCAACTTTATTTATACTTTTCATTCTTCAAGCTTGTGCTTGTCTATTTTTCTACACCACAGGAGCTCAAGTAAATATAACATTTTCGGCGATTTTCTCATTTGGAGATTCAATCCTTGACACATGCATGAATAACAATCTACCTTCAGGTAAGTGT
Source organism: Castanea sativa (assembly GCF_040712315.1). Classification (NCBI taxonomy): domain Eukaryota; kingdom Viridiplantae; phylum Streptophyta; class Magnoliopsida; order Fagales; family Fagaceae; genus Castanea; species Castanea sativa. Next base: position 5,305,974 of record NC_134015.1, on the reverse strand, counting down.
AATTACCCTCCATATGGAAGAGACTTTTTGGGAAAAGTTGCAACGGGAAGATTTTGCAATGGGAAAATCCCCACAGACTTGATAAGTATAATATCATAAACTCTTTTACTTACCAAACAACATTTCCTCTCTTTCTCTCTCTCTCTCTAATGTGTTGGATTATATATTGACCCCAGTTAATTAATTCAATTATCAAAATTGATTAATTAGGTTAAATTACATGTAAAGTTGTTGAGGCGTAAGGCAAAAATACCATTGAGTAATTAATTAATTCAATTACCCAAGTTGATAAATTGACACGGTGATTTTGTTGACTAATGGGAAAAACCTCTCACAAGGCAAAAACCCTACTGGATAATTTGTAGGTCACCACTCAAAAGAATCACTAATCAAAATCAAGAGATTATAAGTACAATGAATCTTACCTTAAACCTGGCCTACCCGAAAGTATTAACCTAGAGTTGAATCCTTAAGCCAATCTCTAATTGGTCTTGATTTTGTTGAGACTTCTTCCTTTTGCATGGATCTCAATGCATGTCTAACTCCCAGCAACTTGAAGCTTATTGTTGGATACAAAGTTCCTAATGTAGTGTAGGCGTGTAGAAGCAAAATCTGTAACACACAATTACTATAACTCTTCCACAAAACCTAAGTTCTATAAGAAAACTAGGCTAGTAGGCAAAATAATAGAGAAAACATCTCAAACAAACTTTTATTAATAAACATATAACATTAATCAACCTCTCTATAAAGAGTTATTATGGGAATAGAATTTCTCCCACTCCATTTATAAAAAGAAATAATAAACCAACTTTTACTTGAGAAAGGAAAACCAACTTAACTAGGAAAAGAAAAACAATTATAATCCTAATTCAACTAGGAAAAGGATTTTAATTGAACTTGTAAAAGCAAATAAATCCTAATTCCACTAGGAAAGAGATAACAACTTAAAATATTAAAATATTTTATTTTCCCTTAACCAATCTGCATCATTCTCTTGGGTTTGGGGAAAACTCGTCCTCAAGTTTTGTGGCAATCTTCCACGATCAATTGGAACCCTGAATAATCCTCTCCATCATATTCTTTTGTGCAAGACAAGACGATTTAATATGCTACTTATCAATCTTTTCTCACTCATAATAAATCTTGATGTACGAATTTTTATTCTTGACCTCTTTTGCCACAGTGGGATATATGAAGTAAGTACTAAAAAAGAATCCATGCACACATCCATAAACTTCATATTGCCTCCTCCACAAAGATTACTTAAAATCACGTGTTCATGCTTATTGTTGACCTCTATCAATTCTTGTTCAATAAAATCCTCCTAAAAGGGATCAATAACACTTTCCATTAATCTTTCCAAATTAATTTTAATTGTATTACCAAAAAAATTTGAGAGGAGCTCATCAACCCTAATGAAATCATAGTGTTGAATGCATTCAAGTTCAAGCTTTAGTAGATTGAAACTTTTTTCATCAATTGAGAACTCATCTACTACCAAACAAACCAATTGTACCAACCTATGATTGTAATCAGTAAAATCAATAACCTTTTGTTTTTGAACGTCGGAAGTCTCATCAATGGTGTGAGTTATGGGCTCACCTCGTATGTATATGACTTTATTTTTATCAAGCTCAATCTTGTCTTCTTGACTAAAATCTTCAGGATAGTTATCATAAATTGGTGGAGAATCCCAATTTATTGCACAAACTCTTTCAATGTATTCATCGACCTCTTTGATATCACAGTCCTCCTCCTTGATATCGAGATCCTCCTCCTCCTCCTCCTCTTCCTCCTGCACATAACATGGATTTGGAAGGCTGTTTTGAGGTCGATTTCCAACAACTAAGGTGGTGAGCTGCTTTGAAAGTGCATCAAACCACTCTTCTGTTCAATGAAAGAATGCCTTTAATTGTGCATCACGTGCAACCTCATCGCGTTCATACACGTCATCTATGGCAACAAGTCTTCCCCCACGTGCTTCTCTTTGTGCCATGGTAGGAACCTAGCCTTGCTCTAATACCAACTGATGCTGCATAGGAGTGTAGAAGCAGAATCTGCAATACACAATTACTACAACTCTTCCACGAAACCTAAGTTTTACAAGAAAATTAGGCTAGTAGGCAAAATAATAGAGAAAACATCTCTAACAAACTTTTATTAATAAACACATAACATTAATCAACCTCTCTATAAAGAGTATTTATAGGAATAGAATTTCTCCTACTCCATTTAGAAAAATAAATAATAAACCTACTTCTACTTGAGAAAGGAAAACCAACTTAACTAGGAAAAGAAAAAAAATTAAAATCCTAATTCAACTAGGAAAATGATTTTAATTGAACTTGTAAAAGAAAATAAATCATGATTCCACTAGGAAAGAGAAAACAACACAAAATATTAAAATATTGGCGTAAATGCACTTTTAGTCCCTACATTTTAACCATATTTCTATTTTGGTCCCTACATTTTCATTTCACCACTTTTAGTCCCTAAACCAATTAAAGCGTGTTATTTTAGTCCCTACCGTTACTCAACTAACAGAAAATGCTAACGTGACTAATGGGGGGATTAAAATATTATTAGAAATCTACCGTGACACTTATTACCCATGCCACGTCATATTATAATTTAAAAAAAAAATTAATTTCTCAATTTTAACAAAAGAAAAAATATGAGTTAAAATAATAATTTCTCAATTTAACAAAATAAAAAACAGAATTAAAAATTAAACGTAACATGAATTAAGATCTAATTTAACTTGAACAAGAACACAAACCCAATTCAATATCATCAATTAGCCCATCACATACCCAAATGTTAACAAACTCAAAATACCCAAATATGAACAAAATACCAAACCGATTTACAACCACAATATTAATCAATATTAACACACCCAAAATAAATAAAAATATTTAAATACATGGCTGCCATGCGTTTGTATATCTCCCAATTCCCAATTTCCAAGCATTAATAGATGGGTTGGATGCCACATGCAAGTTTTTAATTGGATTTTTTGGAAGAATAAGTTCTTCCCAAAGAACATTCATATGTTCTCTCTCTCTCTCTCTCTCTCTCTCTCTCTCTCCCACAAAAGCCGATTTTCATTTATGGAATTTTAGTTTTCTGAGTTTGTTTTTTGGTGGTTGGTTCAGGTTTATGGATTTATGGGTCTTTGATCTTTCTCTTTTCCTTAACTGATTGAGTGCTTAAGAATGGGACTTCGTCTATATCAAATCTCAAACTCGGGCTCACTTCAACAATGGAGCTTTGTGGACCAGTGAAGGCAGCCAACCATGCCTAAATCGAAGACTTCGACACCTCCACTTGAAGACTCGAATTCTCATGTTCAAAATCTCAGATCTTCGGTTATGGTTTTAGTTTTATATGGGTTTGGGTTCTCAGTTTCTTATGGGTTTGTTTGTATTGGGAAGTTGCAAGGATCGGTTGGGTTTGAAGGGATCTTGCTCTAATGGTCTTTGTTTGTTTTGAATTTTTAGTTTTGAAATCTATGGGTTACTTTGTTTTCTAGGTTTGATATTTGTGGGTTTGCTCTAGACCTGCTATTGGATTTATGTTTGTGTTCTTGCTGGAGATGGGTTTGTGTTTGGTTTAAATTGACTTTATGTTGGTTACTCAGAAAGATGAGAAAATTTGGGCTTGAGCCGTGATTTTGTATATCTGGGCTTTTTGGTTTGAGAAAATCTGGGTTTTTTGGTTTGAGAAAATCTGAGATCTGCTGCTGGTTTTGCGTTTGTGTTCTTGCTGGAGATTGGTTTGTGTTTGTGTTTGTGTTCTTATGTTTGGTTGACAAGAAAGGGCAAGAAAATGTGAGAAAATCCGAGCATGTGTTCTTATGTCTAAAATCTGAGTTTGTGTTCGTGTTCTTTAGTATTTTTGTTGAAGATGAACACATATCTAAACTGATGTATACATTTTTCTTTTGTTAAAATTGAGAAATTAATTTTTTTTTGAATTATAATATGACGTGGCATGGGTAATGAGTGCCACGGTGGATTTTTAATAATATTTTAATCCCTCCGTTAGTCACATCAGCATTTTCTGTTAGTTGAGTGACGGTAGAGACTAAAATAACACGTGTTAATTGATTTAGGGACTAAAAGTGGTGAAATGAAAATGTAGGGACCAAAATAGAAATAGGGTCAAAATGTAGGGACTAAAAGTGCATTTACGCCTAAAATATTTTATTCTCCCTTAACCAATCTACATCAAGTCCTCAATACACTTGTATAAAAGGAAGCACTTGGTCATGAAATCCTAAGGCGCATAAGAATGTAGTAGCTTCACAATAAATTTATAGATTCCTTAATTGAATCTTTGTGTATGCTAACGACTTTAAAATAAACATTTTATATCCCCTAGAAGTTTAGTGAATGAAACCCTAAAAGTCCAACTCATCATGGGCTGAAAAATAGATGAAAATTCTAGATTTGTAAAGCTCAATAGATTGAGTAGTGTCGAAAGGTATTGAGGTTCATTAAATCTCAATAAATCGAGCTTGTGTTGAGCTTATATCAGGGTCCACTATTTTCAGCTTTTCTTACTTATTTCTTTGTGTAGTCTCATGTTTTCAATAATACCACTTGTTTTCCTTAAGAGACATACTTTATGATATTCAAGAATTCACTTAGAAGCTAGAACTACCCAAATAAAAGTAAAGTGCATTTTGTCAAAGGATATGCCAACTACATAAAAATATAACTCTAACATCATTCATGATCCATGTTTTATATACTATGTATAGAAAGTTTCTAGTTCTGCTTTTGAGTTTAGTGTCCAAAATATTCTAGGTATAGTTTATGTAGGTTTCTGTTATTTTAGTTGAAAGAGACTTTCAAAAAAAAATCTAAATTACAATAATATTTAAACTATAGGGGTGAAAGTAATGCACTCAAAACTTTAAGTTTTAATTTGAAAATAAGACCAAATTGTTGTGGTTATTCATCCATTTTATATTCCTTTCAGCGGAGGCATTGGGAATTAAAGATATTGTGCCAGCATATCTTAAACCAGATCTTCAAAGTAAAGATCTCCTAAAAAATGTAGGCTTTGCTTCCGGTGGCTCAGGAATTAACCTGTTAACATCTAGTACACTGGTAACTATTTTCTATCTTTATTTATTAAAAAAACTTTGAGTTGTTAAATTTGACCTCATTAAGGTTTGGGCTAAAATCAAATAGTTTGGATTTTGTCAAAAGTACTTCTATCAATTTCATTTTAATCTAAACTTTAGGGATCAAAATATAACAATTAAAATAATCATGGTACGAAATTGTTATTGGATGGAATCCCAAGGAGGTAATATGTTCGATCAAAACATGCAAAATAGAATTTGAACAAAACCCTAATAATTTTATTTTAGTCCAAAATTAGGCGGTGATGTATAAAAATTGAAAGTCATTAAACTAAATTGTTACCTAGTAGAACCCCAAAGCAAGGGATATGATGCCCCCTCCCCCCTCTCTCTTTTATTCATATTGTATAGAAATTACGACATTTGTTGGTTTTCAATTAATCTAGAGGATGGTATTTCAACTTCTGCCGCACCATGTTTTAGGTGATGGGATCCAATACCCAAATCACGAGACAACAAAAAATCTAATTAGAAGAGCCGAATTAATATTTTCCTAAATCTAATAATTACACATAATTTACTGTGCTTTCAAAATTCTAGGCTTTCTTGCAATTTAATTGTTTTGTTGGAATCAGGGAGTTGTGGCAATGTCCCAACAGTTACAATACTTCAAGGATTACATAGCGAAGCTAACAGAGGTTGCTGGTGAAGAGAAAGCAAAAGCCAATATAGCCAACAGCCTTGTTCTAATGTCAGTAGGAAAAAATGACATAGGAGTATCATACACGAGTGGTGCGAGGAAATTACAGTATACTTTTCCTGCATATTGTGCTCAATTGGTTACATGGTCTACCACTTTTTTGGAGGTAAATTTCTTTCCTTATGACTTATGATTTATGAAGGCCCTAAGTAACTTCTTAGAAAATAAAAAACCTAGAACCGCAAACTATTATACAATTTTTTTGCTATAAGTGTAATACAGCAGAGTGTGAGCCATGAAAAAAAAAATGGTATGTTCATGTGGAGAGTTGTGAAAAAGATTGTGTAATAATTTATGATCTTGTAACCACCTTTTTAACAAAGTATATGCCATGCACTTCATTAAAAATCTATTTTTCTAAGAAGTAACAAAGAGCACCAAGCACCTAACTCGCTAACCGTATCAAATATAAATTTGTGAAGCAATCGTATGCACTGGGGGCTCGACGATTTGATGTTCTTAGTACTGTAGCACTTGGATGTGAGCCATCAAGAAGAGTTGCATGATCTTGTTCAATGACAGCAAACGTAGGAGCACAAACTGTTAGGTTCTAAAAGTTTCAAACAATTGACAAATCGTGAATACAAACTTGTCTAGATATAGATCTTAGAGTCTATAAGTATTATTAGACAATGCTCAAGGTGATTCAAGTCAAAATTCAAGAACAAGCAAGCTGCATAAAGAAGAATTCAGAATTTTCCTGGTTCAATCGATCGAAGAACAGGCTCGACTGATCGAAATACAGGTATGCAGAATTTTAATTAAGCCCAAACAACAGTTCAAGTATATTAAGGATTAGGGTTTCAAGTCTACTTCTTCTAGTATAAAAAGGAAACCCTAAGCACATTTTTAAAAAGGCTTTTGAGAGTGAAAAGAGCGTGCCTCTTTTGTAGATCTCGGGTTTTGTACCCAAAAGCTCTCTAAAGTCTTTGATGTGTTGTGTGTTGAATCTTTTATGAGATCTAAGAGGTGTTTACCTTCATACACACACTTTGAACTATCAAGAACTTGATGGTTGTTTCAGTTGTTGCTTAAAGAAAGTCACAAGTAGAAGAACTTGTGGTTGCTATGGATTAAAGAAAGAAATAGTCTATGGACTCAGAGCTATCATGGGGTCGTGGTAGTAAGTTTTCTACTCGAGGTAGCAAGTTTTCTACTCAAGGTAGCAATAGGTTAAATCCTCCCTAGATTTTTTACCGGTTTGGTTTTCCTAGGTCATCAGATCTTTGTGTTCTTTATAATTTCCGCTACTTTACATGATATTGATAGGCCAAGATGTATTGACCCCTTGTAATGAATTAACCAATTAATTAGCCAAGTGAATTAATTAGGTTCAATTACATTCAATGAGTGTGGTAACACAAACAAATCACCAAATAACTAAATATGCAGCGAAAATTAAATGACATAGTGATTTGTTTACGAATAGGGAAAGCCTATACGACAAAAATTCCACCGGGTGATTTTAAGGTCACCACTCCTGAGAATTCACTATTATCAAAATAAGCGGTTACAAGTAAAAGAGTCGCAATACTTTATACCAACCTACAGTGCCCTTACCCCAATACCCAATTGGACTTGTTCTATAGTGACAATCTCTCCTTGTATTGTATGGCTCTCAATACGTGACTAACCAAAAGATGCGCAGATCCCAGTACGCAACTTGATCACCAACTTAAGAAGGATGTTGGCTGCAAAGTCCTTAAGTTCATCACACGATGAAGATCATGAAGTTCCTTGGTCACAAAACCCTACGGTGTATAAACACAACAGCTTCTTCAAAAGAAAGAAGAACTAGGGCAAATTCTGTCTCTGGTCACAATTTGCATGAACAGGACATTGCTCAATACTCGTGCAACTTGTGTCACTTTGACAGCCCTCAAAATAATCCTTATATATGTTTGGAGTTGTGAGAAAAGAAAGCCTTAACACATACTCATGGATTGAATGAAAAAACGGCTCTTAAAAACTGAGTTTCATAAATCTTAATAGATAGCCATCTATCGAAATAACTGTCGAGCCACGGGTTTCAGCAGCTTTTAAACCTCGATAGGTACTAGCTGTCGAGATTTAAAATCTAGAACTTTCTTACTTGATTCTTGGACAGACTTGCATGGTTTTAACACTTGAACTTGAAACCTTGTTTCTTGAAGTATTAAACATATCCTAAATCTACCTAAATACAAGTAAAGTGCATTTTGTCAAAGGATTAGCCAATTACATAAAATGTTGACATATGTTCCTAACATGAATCACATATGTCCTAACAGATATGATTATTAGTGTTTTAACCTAGATCTAAATAATAAACCTAAGTATACACTAGATTAATTAATTAGGTTAAACAATCTAGTTTACAGGGATCTAAAACTTTACACAATCGTACTATAATCTGCTAAAAGCAGGAATAACCTCCCTTCAAAGCAAGCATTCCGATGCAAAGCTGGTCTTTTTCGACATCTTTACCCCTATAGATAATATCGTAGTAATCCTTAGCAGTTTGGTAAGTATAATTATTATCTCTTAAAAAATTTGGTAAATTTTTTTCCTTATGACTAATGAAGGCCCTAAGTAACTTTTTAGAAAATAAAAAACCTAGAACTACAAACTGTTATACATTTTTTTTGCTATAGGTGTAATATGGCAGAGTGTGAGTTATGAAAAAAAAAATGGTATGTTCATGTGGAGAGTAGTGACAAAAAATTGTGTAATAATTTGTGATCTTGTAACCACCTTTTTAATAAAGTATATGCCATGCACTTCATTAAAAATCTATTTTTCTAAGAAGTAACAAAGAGCACCAAGCACCTAACCTGCTAACCAAATCAAATATAAATTTGTGAGGCAATTGTATGCACTGGGGGCTCGGCGATTTCGTGTTCTTAATACTGTAGCACTTGGATGCGAGCCATCATGAAGAGTTGCAAGATCTTGTTCAATGACCACAAACGTAGGAGCACAAATGTACAATAATCTTCTAAAAGCAGGAATAGCCTCCCTTCAAAGCAAGCATTCTGATGCAAAGCTAGTCTTTTTCGACATCTTTGATTACTAGTAATCCTCAACAGTTTGGTAAGTGTTATAATTATTATAATAACTAGTCGCTAACTCATGCTATGCACAGGAGCCTACTTATTTGTGAGGTAGACTAAAATAATTTTATAAAATCTTAAATTGATCAAGAAACTACACCATTACATGATTTGCTCTTGTATGACTTAAATTTGTGTTACAATTTGATGAAGAAGTCATTGCTTGAACTTGTAATAGCTTACAAAAAAATTGTCAAACAATTTCAGATACTGAAAAGAAAAAAAAAACTTAAAAAATTAGATATTAAAACTTCTAAAAGACCAAAAACTAGTAAAGAATCAAATGATACACAATTTAGAAATTATTGAAACAAAACACTATATATATATGTGTGTGTGTGTGTGTGTGTGTGACTAAAAAATAGACAAATATAAGAAAAAATTGGGTTACATTCAAAAGAATAATCCATGGCTATAAGTATGCACCCTATCATAAAATATCATGTTAGTGAAGTAAAGAGATGATAATAATAATAATAATAATAATAATAATAATAATAATAATATCAACGTTTGAGTTTGAGTTTAAGTTAGACTTGTTAAAGAGATAGAGTTTCACTCCTCGTTAAGTTTGGATTAAACAAAAATAATTTTGTTTAAAAAAAATGATGAGTTTGAGTTTAAGTTGGACTTGTTAGAGAGATGGAGTTTCACTCCTTATTAAGTTTGGATTAAACAAAAATAATTTTGTTTAAAAAAAATGATGAGTTTGAGTTTAAGTTGAACTTATTAGAGAGATAAAATTTGGACTAAATACAAATAATTTTATTTAAATAAAAATAATAATTTTATTTAAATATTGTGCTGACTTGCACACTACAACAAAATATATTTTTAGTAACGAAAATTAGTGAGGAAATATTTTTCGTCGCTAAAAATACAGCTTTAGCAACGAAATATGAATTTCGTCGCTAATAATGAAAAAAAAAATTAAAACATTTAGTGATGAAAAATAATTTTCATCGCTATTGTGATCTAAAAAAGGGGCGCCGGCGGAGGGAAACTTTGGCGCAAGCTTAATTAATCTATAGCAATGAAATATTTTATCGCTAAAAGTTGAAATTTTTAGTGACAAAAGATTTTGCCACTGTAGGTATTGCTATGGATAGTATTAGTGACAAAAATCCTTTTGCCGCTATAAGGAAGAATTAGCGATGAAAAATAGTCATCACTAAAAATAATAATAGTTTTACACTTCATTGTTTTAGTGATGAAATCATATTTCGTGACTAAAAGTATGCTATAGCAACGAAATATGAATTTCGTCTCTAAAAATCTATACAAAATCTAGGTTCTTTAGTGACGAAATTGACCTTTGTCACTAAAAACTTAAAAGCCTAATACCTTTTACGACGAAGAGGAAGCAATAGCCACAGAAATATTGTGTCACTAAAGGCCTGATTATAAATAACCTTTTATATCACTTTCTCCTCATTTCATTTCACTCCCAAAAGTCTAAACACCCACACCATCTTCATCGTCACACAAGGCTCCAACCGTCTAAAGCCGATAAGCCAACCGATGCCGAAGCCAACCATCACCAATAAGCCACCGACGCCAAAGCCAAGCGTCGCCGATAAGCTCTATTCCGTCCAATATCTCCATTCCGTCTCCGATAAGCTCTATTCCATCGCTGGTAAGCTCCATTCTGTCGCCGATAAGCTCTATTCCTTCGCCGATATCTCCATTTCGTCGCCATCGATCTCGCCATCCTTTTTGCCGTCCATCTCGCCATCGATCTCACCGTCGATCTCGTTCAACGACTCTTCCTCTTCGTCGATCCTTCACCTCCAACCAGCGACCATTCGCATTCCCTACCGGTGACCCTTTGCATTCCCACTTCTCTGTAAGTTCTTCCCTTGTTCTTCAATATCGCATTCCTACTTACATCTTTGTCCTCTTTGTTTGTTTGATTTTCATTTTTTTTAACATATTTTAGATACCCACTTGTTATAATCTTCAACATCCTATTACGTTTGCTTGTATGTATGATCTTTTTTTTTATTTCACTTTGCCCGATTTTTTCAAGGTTTGCCTCTGTTGCTTTTTTTTTCCATTTTTTATTTTGATTTATTTATATTTTTTTGGTTTGTTTATTTTTCTCATTTTTATTTTGGTTTGTTTATATTTTTTTCTCCATTGTTCTGTGATAAAAGGAATTTGAAAAGTGAATTTAGTTATTAATTTATATATATATATATATATATGTAGTTTGTGAAATTGGGGAGGTGGGTTTGTTTGAAATCTGGGTTGGACTTGGCTACAGGGGTTGGATGTTGAAATTATAGTTGAAGAAGTTGAATGGTAATAAATTTGGTTTATCTAAGTTTAGTTCAACTGAGCATGTTGGTGTCATATTCTTGTAGGATGAGGAATTTGGATGACTGCTGTATTACATGTATAAGCTATGAGTTTGTGTAGTAATTTATGAGAGGATCATTTTCAATACTGAAGTACTTATAAATTTAACTTCTCTTTTGCAAGCTAAATACACATTGTTTGCAATAACTTTGGATTTTTTCTGAAAGTTGTAAGCTTAGCTTGACCAAAATAAGTAAATTTTAGTTAAAAACCTTATAAAACTCTATACTTGTGATGTTGGAAACTGGATTTGTGGTGGTATGTTGTGTTGGAGCAACCGGGTGGCTTGCATGGTATTATAAGGTAGTTTAAATACATATTGAGAGCGTTTTTCAATTCTTGCAAATGTAAATGAATATTATTGATTAGATGTGATGAATAGTATTTTATTTGATTTAAATACTTGTAAAACTCTATATTTGTGATGTTGGAAATTGGTCTTGTAATGGATTGTTGTGCTGGAGCAAGTGGGTAGCTTGCATGGTGTTATAAGGTGGTTTAAATAATATTGAGAATGTTTTTCAATTCTTGCTAATGTGAATGAGTATTGTTGATTAGATGTGATGAATAGTATTTTATTTGATTTAAATATTTGTAAAACTCTATACCTGTGATATTGGAATGTGATGGGGTAAGCAGGTGGGTTGCATGGTGTTATAAGGTGGTTTAAATAAGTATTGAGAGTGTTTTCAATTCTTGCAAATGTGAATGAGTATTGTTGATTAGATGTGATGAATAGTATTTTATTTAATTTAAATACTTGTAAAACTCTATACTTGTGATGTTGGAAATTAGTTTTGTGGTGGGTTGTTGTGTTGGACCAAGCGGGTGGCTTGCATGGTGTTATAAGGTGGTTTAAACTAACATTGAGAGTGTTTTTCATTTCTTGCAAATGTGAATGATTATGCTTGATTAGATGTGATGAATAATATTTTACTTGATGTCAATACTTGTAAGCATTATAGTTGTGATGTTTGTGATTGGTTTTGTGGTGGGTTGTTGTGTTGGAGCAAGCGGGTGGTTTGCATAGTGTTATAAGGTGGTTTAAATACATATTGTGAGTATTTTTCATTTCTTGTAAATGGGAATGAGTATTGTTGATTAGATGTGATGAATAATATTTTATTTGATTTAAACACTTGTAAAACTCTATCCTTGTGATATTGGAAATTGGATTTGTGGTAGGTTGTGTTGGAGCAAGCGGGTGGTTTACATGGTGTTATAAGGTAGTTTAAACTAATATTGGGAGTGTTTTTAATTTCTTGCAAATGTGAATGACTATGCTTGATTAGATGTGATGAATAGTATTTTACTTGATGTCAATACTTGCAAGCATTATAGTTGTAATGTTTGTGATTGGTTTTGTGGTGGGTTGGTTAGAGTAAGCTCGTGGCTTACATGGTGTTATAAGGTGGTTTAAATTCATATTGGGAGTGTATATTTGTGTGTGCAATGTATATTTGTTTAAGTATTAATATAAACTTGTGCATTCATGAATGAGATAGAACTTTATCTAAGTAGCTTATAAACTTAGATGCTAGAATACATTATACATGAGTTGTCCTTATTTTACTAAAGTAGCATTCATCTTGTAATTGTAGTCAAACATGGATAAAAGTTGGATGACAATGGGTAAGACACCCGATGGCAGATTAAGCCATCCATACAACGTGAAAAATTGGAAAAATGTTGATGTTGCTACTAGAGATGTGGTGCTTCAAAATATTCCGGTAAATTTACATTAATAACGTCTAACTCGTCTTTGTTGTCACTAAGCATATTAAATTCATATAATAATATTTTTATAATACATATACACTTCATTTTACAAGATCAGTTTGAGCTATAAGGAGATTTCAACTTGGTAACGAAAACATTAAATACAGACTTGGTTTTTGAGAAGAAGTCCAGTATTGTAAAAGGACTTAGCATGTGACCTTCCTCTTCTATAGTACCACCGCCTCATCTAATTCCTTGGTGGAATACATCCAACGGCTAGAAAATGAGATAATTGAGCTCAAAGAGGCAAGAGCTAGGGACCAAGAGGAGTGAGCTAAGCACCAAGAGGCACGAGCTAAGCAAGAAGAGATCCAAAAGAATATTCTTAACTTTTTGAGAAGTAAGGGTTATGATGACACTCTTACCTATGGGGGTGGTTCAACTTCAAGTTAAAACATTTTTTGGTTAGTACTTTATTTTAGCAATTGACCCACATTACATGGTGTGGCTACTCTTAATGCATTGTTAGAAATATTTCTTATAACATAGTTAATGTTTTTACTTTACGATTTTAATGTAGTATTTTTTTTATATTTGTACAGATTCCTTATTGGTGGCTTTTTGGAGATTTACTTTTGGCATTACTTGAAGACATATGAGGACATCTTCTGTTAGTTCTAATTATATTATGTTACACTTTTTGTATTGTTATAAAACATCTTGAGTTATTGTATATGTTGCAAACAATTATTGTATGAAAGGAGTTTGAATTAGATACTTGTTTTATTTTTTACTTGTGGAATGTATGGATCTTTTTTTATAAATATGTTGTTGAAATAAATGTATTATTCAAATGTAAGGTTTTAATAATATAATAACAGGTTACAGGTTAATATCAAAGCCATGAAAAAAGTAAGAAAAGAAAATAAGTTTTAGCGACGAATTTTTTCGTCACAAATATAGCAACAAAAAATTGTTTTTAGTGAAGAAATATTTCGTCATTAAATGTAGCAAAATTTTGTAAGAAATGGTTTTAGTGACAAAAATTTTCATCGCTATATGTGCTTGGATTTTCTAAAAAATAGTTTTAGTGACGTACTTTTTCATCACTATATGAACCTGAAAATAGTTTTAGTGACGAAATTACTCGTCACCAAATATGATTTAATAAACTAAAGTGTTTTTAGTGATGAAATATTTTCGTCACTAAATGGTGTTTTTAGCGAGGAAAACATTTAGAGACGAAACGGTTTCGTCGCTAAAAGTTTTTTTTAAAAATCAAATTGGACTTTTAGTGACGAAAGTTTTCGTCATCAAGACTTTTAGTGACGAGGTTTCAGCGACAAAATGAGTTTCATCGCTAAAAGTTCGATTTCGTCACTAAAGGTCCTTAGCGATGAAAAACTGGACTTTTAGTGATGAATTTTTTTGTCACTAAAAGTACATTTTGTTAAGTTCGTGATGCCACCGTAGACTGGCGCCAGAGGAACTCTTCATCATTTGACGGGACACAACCTAGATCGCTAACATTGCCTTGCCAAGTTAGGTTTAGGGTTTTGAAATAGGAAGAGAAAAGTTCTAACATGAGTCTCTTTCTTATATTGGGGTTTGCATTACTTTATAGTATTCATGATTAACCTCGCAAATTTGGAGATAAATAAATTATCAATGTTTGAGTTTGAGTTTAAGTTGAACTTGTTAGAGAGGTAGAGTTTCACTCCTTGTTATGTTTGGATTAAACAAAAATAATTTTGTTTTAAAAAAATGATAATGATGAGTTTGAGTTTGAGTTTAAGTTGGACTTGTTAGAAAGATAGAGTTTCACTTCTTGTTAAGTTTAGACTAAACAAAAATAATTTTATTTAAATATTGTGTTGACATGGAAAATTGTAAGAGCTTTAAAGGCTTCGATTATATGTGTATATATATATATATAAAATAATAATAATAATAATTTTATTATTATTATTATTATTATTATTATTATTATTATTATCTCTTAAAAAATTTGGTAGTCATTTACTTAAACTTAAAGCTTTTGTCTTGCTATCATCCAAGGCCAATTAGCCTATATGGAAAATACTAGAACTACAACCAAATTTTAATGGGAAATGTTGAAGGTAGTACAAATTTAGATCACCCTTCATCCCTTGTTGGAACTATTGAATAATTGAAGATGAACAAATGAAAGAAAGAAAGAAAGAAAAATCGCAAAAAAGGCTTATAAATCAACATGGCAATGTATCCAATTAATGTCACTTCAATAATGCAATAAAATATTGATATTAAGGATAATACAAATTTTATTATATTAACCTCAGAGCATCCACATCGGTGGAGCCATAATTTTAGCTATTTAGCTCTACCAAAAGCTATTTTATCTATTTTACCTTCTCACTTTACAGTCCACCCAACATCAGAGATTTTATTTTAGCTTTCAATACAGTAACATAATATAAACAGCACAATAAAATAATATATCTACTACAATAAAATAATATATCCATTACAATAAACAACAATCACAACTACCGTAACTGCCGCCGCCGCCATATGATAGCAAATAATTGTCTAGTGTAACAATAATTTTTTTTTTAACCCCAAATTATATATATAATCTTTTTTACTAAAACAATTTCTAAATTGTCATGATAACAAATAATCATCTAGTGTAACAATAATATTTTTTTAACCCCAAATTATTGTAATAATTTGTTGTACGTTTTAACTCAATTGTAATTTTTATTTAGTAAATTTCCTTACATGATGGACACGTATCCCACTAACTTCCTTTTTTATTTTTATTTTTCCTTCACTTTTTCCTCCGCCACCCACGTTTTTTCCTCATTTTCATCAAATATCTTTTCTTTTCCTCCAGTCACTGTCTTGTCTCTTCTTCAACTCTTCTTCTTCACCTAAACTAAAAGATAGTTCTTCTTCTTCACCCAAAAGGCAAGAAGAAAGAGATATATTGCGCAAAAAATGAGAGAAGAAGAAGCCACAACAAAAGAGGCTCGCGGTAGAATAAGAAGAAGCTCGCAGCAACAGTGGGTTTATCAGTTTATGTTGGAATTGAAAATTGCACATTTGACTTAGAATTTTGTCATTTGTTTGGTTGGTTAGAATATGGCAAAAAGGAAAAGAAAGAAAAATCTAAGGAAGAGAAGAGAAAAATTTGAGAGAGAAGAGAGACTGAGAGCTGCAACGGTAATAAAAGAGAAAAAGGAAAAGAAATTGTTTAAATATTCTTCATCAATGTGAACGCATAAATAAAATACCACTTTTTTTTTACCCTTGAGCTACAGTGTATAGCCAAAGATGGTTGTGCACTGTAGTTGTAAAGCTAAAATACATACATTTAGCTCCACCAATGTGCTCCCATTTTTGTAGTTGGTGGTGCTAAAAATAGCAATTTAGCTTTATAACATCACAAATACTAATGCTCTAATGGATAGGCTACTATTCTTGTAAAGGTTATTTAGATATTTATTTGTTAGTTATTAAAGTGGCAATAATATCATATTTTTTGTCGCATTAATTTGTAAGTCTTTTTGTGGTAAAATTTATAATAGTTTAGAATTTTCATATAATAAAATTACTTTTTCTTATTTTTGTAATTGATGAGACGTGTCTATAAAGTTTACACATATACATGTGTGTGTGTATGTGTATAGTATCCTACTGTTTTGTTCTCAAAAGTTAAAACATCAATTTTTAAAGTTTACGTAACATGATACATTATAATTGAACTTTATAGCGTCAATTTGGTGATACATTTCTAATTTGTGACTATTCTTACAATTTCAGGCTTTCAAAATGCAAATTTGGGGAGCTGCGGCGGCGTTGTTTCATGTCTTCCATTTACTACACTTGTTTGTCCAGATGCTTCTACCTATGTCTTTTGGGACTCTCTCCACCCCACTGAAAGAACTTACAGAATAGTTGTCTCTGATGTACTCAAAAAAACTCTTTCTGGTTTCTCCTAAATCAATACTTGTTTTCTGGTGTTCATTGCAGCAACTCTCTCACTTGGTGTTTACAATAGTTGCGAGCATAATAAGGGAGAGATTTTAAGAAGGGAACTTTAGAGTGGGAAGCTTTGTTCTGTTAGCAGTGGTTGTTATTAGGAGTGGTTGCTTAAGTAGAAAGAAGTCGTAAACTGGTAAGGTACCAATGGGTATGTAGTAGTCTTTGTTGTTTTAGTAGGGAAGTTGTTTTATGGTTTTGTGATGAATAAATTTTATAGCGACTCGTTTGAATAAAGCATCTGAAAATAATTATCCAGTTATCTAGTGGAGGTTGGAGATTATCTCAATTCTATCTTATTTTCATCAATTTTGGTCAATACAAGAAAGAATTGGGTAAAACTTGAGTTCAACGTCTAATTTTGCTAAACTTATTGAGATAGTGACACTTGTCTATTTTTAGTCACATATCATCATCTTAACGGGTCTTATGCACCGCTTCCAAGTCAAGTTCAAACGAATCATATTTTCTACGTAACATCGTTGTTCTTAAATTATACAGTCTAATGCAGTCTTTTTTTTTTTCCAATACTCCAGAAGTTTTTTTGAGGTCCAGGCCTTCACCTGAGGAGAGTGAAATAAAATACAAGAGCCCGCTTCCTAGTTTTTGACTCTGCTTAGTGCAGTCACATGACTACCACTTCTGAGTACCTCACAGTTACACACACTCCCATTATCTTGCTTGTTACATTCCAAGATAAAGTTACGGTATTTACAAAATTGTATTGAGGTAACAAGAACAATTGGGGACATAATTTATCATGGGTTAGTCGTTCGTGGTTGGTGTCAACATTTCGAGTGACTCTCAATCGCATTGGGTTTGAAAACTTCTTAATCGTTGTTGATTGATAAGATGTGGGTTAGTGACTGGTATAGTTATGTTAGCAAGCAGATGATTTTGCAGCCTTGGAGTAAAAATTTCTTCACTTTTGTAATTAAAAAAAAAAAAAAAAAAAAAGGTTTTTGGCTCTGGTTTGTTGGCGCTACTTGAGCTCCTATGGTACGGAAAAATAGAGGGAATGAAAAATCCCCAAAAATATAGAATATAGAATAGTGAAGAAGTAGTTTATGGTAAGGCAATGAAAGTAAGATTCTCAAAAATATTTGAAGGCACTAATACATTTAATAATATCCCCAAAAATGTTAGCTTAGTATAATTTATATTGCTTTAATATTAAGGCCTCGTTTGGGGGAGAGAATAAAAAGGAATAAAAAGAATAAATTTAAAATATTATTCCCTTCCTTTGTTTGGAGTTTTAATAGAGGGAATGAAAAATCCATTCTCTTGTTTGGGAGTTTAAGTGGGAGGGGATAGAATAGATAGGAGAGAACACTCATTCCTCTCTATTCCCTTAAAACCTCAAATTTTCATTCCCTCCCCCCCCCCCCTCGCACGGAAATTAGGAGAATGAGAGAAAATAGAATTAGATTTAATGAAGTTTTTACTAAGACTCTCAAAATGCCCCTATATATTGAACCATTTATTTTAAAATAGGAGGTCTAATAGTAATATTATCATAAAATAATTTCATTCCATTCCCTCCAAGTTACTCACAAACAAGATTACTTACATTCCATTTATTTTCATTCATTTCCATTCCTTTTTTTTAAAACATCCAATCAATGCTAATTAATTCCATTCTATTCTATTCTTTTTCCTTACTTAAATACATTACATTTCATTCTATTTCATTCATTTCCATTTCCTTATGATCATTCCATTCCATTCTCCTACGAACTCCCAAACAAAGCCTAAGAAATTAAGGTAGTCCTAGGGTATTACTCTCCAACTTTCCGTTCAGTAAACTTAATGGATTATTTTGTTTTAATAGATTATTAATGTACATTATCTTTTTTATTTGTGATAACGTAGAAAAACTTAACTCAAATTAGTTGCACGTCGTAAAGTATATAGTACAATAATTAGTCAAATTTATTTGGGCAATTACCCATACCGGCTTACTCGCTAGAACCACTACTAACGAGCTAAACAATTTATCCTCATACCCGAGAAGCTAATGCACTTATTTCATTATAAGGAACTAGCAGATCAATTAATGTCATGTGAATGTACTAAAAGCCTTTTTTTTTTATAGAAAATTTCAACTTATAGCGTCCGCTCATAATGTTAGCTCTTTATTATCTAACCAAGGCACCAATTAGTTTTTGGTATAGGCGGGGATTGAACTCCAAATCTCTCATTCAACTATCAAAGACTTTATCACTTGATCTTACTATAACTCACAACTCAAAGCTTAATATATAAAAGTTGGATTCTCACAATTAGGGGATGCATTCCATGGTGACATGTGTCACTTTGTCAAAGCATATGGCAATTACATTTGTCAAAATTCTTACAATCCATTTTATTGTGAGAAAGACAATAATAAAGATACTGAATTTTGTTTCTAAACAAAAAAGACACTTAATATCTGCTCATAAACGTCTAACTATATCTAATCAAATTAAATATCTCACAATTTGGAAAGATGTTCAAAAATAATTTTTTGTTATTGTTTTTTACTTTTTCATCACATCTAATATAATTTAATTTTCTTCTTCTTCTTCTTCTTCTTTAGAAACAACATCTAATTATATCTAAGAAAAAAAATAAAGACACTTAATTTCTTCTCATAAACATTTAATTATATTTAGTCTAATTAAATCTATCATAATTTGAAACAAAATACAAAAGTATTTTTTATGTTACTTTATTTTTTTCATCACATAATTTTAAAACTAGACATACGTAGCAATAAAATATATGACATTTTTCTAGGCCAAAATGGGCAAATGCCCATTTCACACAAAAAATAATAGCATTCTGCCCCTTTTTTCCAAACTAATTAAGGAAATGTCTCTCTTTTGTAATTCGATTTTCTCAAAATCAAGTTTCAATTTAAAACTCAATTTTTGGACAATTGAGTTATAGCAAACTGAAAATTTATAAAAAAAATTCTGGAAGTCGAGCTCCATGAACTCGAGTTCCATGCAATTTTTTAAAGCCCTATAGTGGCGTTTTAAAACATGTTAGTTTTTTTCTTGAGTCTGATCACTCCATAAGGAGCCCTATAGTGGTGTTTTAAAGTCATATAGTGGCGTTTTAAAGCATGCAAGTTTTTTTCTTAAGTCTAATCGCTCCATAGGGAGCCCTATAGTGGCGTTTTAAAGCCCTATAATGGCATTTTAACATGCAAGTTTTTTTCTTAAGTCTGATCATTCCACAAGGAGCCCTATAGTGGCATTTTAAAATACCTATAATGGTGTTTTTTATGGAAGTTGAGCTCCACGAACTCGAGTTTCATACTTTTTTTTTTTTTTTACCTATAGCTGCGTTTCATGGAGGCCTATAGTGGCGTTTTTAATACCTATAGTGGCGTTTTTTATGGAACTCGAGCTCTGTGAACTTGAGTTCCATGCAATTTTTTTTTTTTTTTTTTAGTTTGATGGGCCCATACTCAATTTTCTACAAATCGAGTTTTATATTGAAACTCGATTTTGAAAAAATCGAGTTACAAAAGAGGGGATATTTCCCTAATTAGTTTGGGAAAAGAGGCAGAATGCTGCTTTTTTGTGTGAAATGGGCATGTGCCCATTTTGGCCCATTTTTCTAACATTTAGATATTGAGTTTTTACCTTAAGTTTTAAATCATATCACATATATATATATATATATATATATATGAAAAAATGTTTTTTTTTTTTGTGCTTCATTAGATAATAGAGAAACTAGATACAAAATAAAATATTACATATCTAATAAATTAAGGTTAATTGTGGCTGCCAAAAACAAATTTCCTAGCTCTGTCACTAATTACACTAAATGTAACTTAAATTTAACTCTAATAATATACATATTAGACATAAGATAATATCGTCCTTGTATATTTACAATTTTTTTGCACAGGTATATATAAAAATATTTAGTTATATTAAATTAAATTATTTTATATTCATTTAATTATATTAAATTAATAAAATTGAAATAAATATTAGATTCATGTCAAATAAAAAATAATTATATTAATATATATTGATGAGTACATTCACATGACATTGATCTAGTTCAATATAATAGATAGTGCACATTAATAATCTATTAACCCGAAGTAATCCATTATGAAGTTTCTATTTTTTTTTTTTTTTTTTGGTGGTTTCCACACGGAAAGTTGGAGGAAAAAAATACCCACAATGAACATTAATATTAAAAAAAACTACTTATTTAGTTACATTAAATTAATAACATCCCCTCAAAAAAAATATTTTGATGACATAAAAAATATTAATTAGAATCAAATCTAAAAGTAAATAATTATTTTAAGTTATGACTCTTATCTTATGAGTACCTTCACATGACATGAATCTAGTTCCTTATAACAGATCGTGCAAATTAATAGTCTATTGACACACATTAATAATCCATTGTGAAGTTTCTAAACGTAAAGTTATAGAGATAGTATCCCAGGATAAGGACTGCCTTAAAGATATATCTTACTAAGCTAAGGGCATATTTGGTACACTGAATATGAATTACAACAGGAATGGTAATTTTTATTACTAAGAATAAAATGTGTTGTAATGGAATAACTAAACCAATTCATTAGTTTGGTTGTGAAATCTAAGTTGTAGCATTATAATAAAAATTAAAATCTATTTTAGGAAATATCTCACTCATACAATTAATTCCCTAGAAATTAATATACTTTAAATTTGAGAGGGATGAGTTATTTTTTATGTTTTTTATTTCCATAATTGTTAAGTGAATATGGAAAGTTTGTTTATTTGGAAATATATTAATGTTAGAAATTATTACACCTACTAAAGAATAGCTATTACAACCCTTTTGGAGAGGAATACTTATTTTTCATTTTAATAAATAGCTATTTATAAGGAATGACACATTCCTTTAATAAAAACATAACCAAACTATCAAAGAGTAATTCTTAGGTAGTCCCGGAGCACGGAGAATGGTACTCCCTCCTCTCACATTCATGGTAAGGTCCGCTCATTAAATTTATGGTGGAGTCTACCATGAATGTGAGAGGAGGGAGCACCATTTAACCATACTCCGGGACTACTTAAGAATTTTTCACTATCGAATAGCTAAACTATAAGAATAATTATTATATTACAGTGCCTATTACAATCTATCAAACATGCCCTAACATTTTTGGGGAATATTTAATTAATTTAATGCATTAATGCTTTTAAAGAAATTATCTAATACGATTGACCACCATTAATTGATAGAAGTTCAAATCAGATTTTAATGTAAAATCTCTTTCATTCTTGTAATTACCTTTAACATCTTCTTTACTATTCTATCTATGAGAGTATAAATACACATAGTTCATACTTCATTTAGGCCATGAGAAACTAAAGCATTCATCACTACAAAAACTAAGTGCTCAGACTTTGTAAATTAAAATGGCTTCTACATCTTTATTTATACTTTTCATTCTTCAAGCTTGTGCTTGTCTATTTTTCTACACCATAGGAGCTCAAGCAAATATAACATTTTCAGCGATTTTCTCGTTTGGAGATTCAATCCTTGATACAGGCATGAATAACAATTTGCTTTCAGGTAGGTGTAATTACCCTCCATATGGAAGAGACTTTCCAGGAAAAGTTGCAACAGGAAGATTTTGCAATGGGAAAAACCCGATAGACTTGATAGGTATAATATCATAAACTTTTTTCCTTACCAAACAACATTTCCTCTCTCTTTCTCTCTCTCTCTCTCTCTCTCTCTCTCTCTCTCTCTCTCTCAAGTGATGAGTTATATATTGATCCTAGTTAATTAATTTAATTACCCAAGTTGATTAATTAGATCAAATTACATGTAAAATTGTGGAGGCACAAAGCAAAAAAACCACTAAGTGATTAATTAATTCAATTACCCAAGTTGATAAATTGACACAATTATTTGTTAACTAATAGGGAAAACCTCTCACAAGGCAATAACCTCACCGGATAATTTTTAGGTCACCATTAACAAGATACACTAATCAAAATCAAGATATTACAAGTGCAAGGAATCTTACTCCAAACTTGGCCTATCCCAAAGTATTAAGCTACAATTCAATCCTTACGCCAATCCCTAATTGGTCTTGATTTTGTAGAGACTTCTTCCTTTTGCATGGATGTCGGTACGTGTTTACCTCCTAGCAGCATAAAGCTTGTTGTTGGATGCAAAATTCTTCAATACACTGGTAGAGAATGAAGTACTTGGTCACAAAATCCTAAGGTGCATAAGAATGCAATAGCTTCATAATAAGTGTATAGATTCTCTAATTGAGTCTTTGTGTATGATGACAACTTTAAAATAAGCCTTTTATATTTTCTAGAAGTTTAGTGAAAGAAACCCTAAAAGTCCAAGTCATCATAGGCCAAAAAACAGATTTGGAATTTCTAAATCTGTGAAGCCTGATAGATTGAGTAGTGTCAAGAGGTGTCGAGATTTATTAAATCTCGATAGATCAAATTTGTGTTGAGCTTGTATCAAGGTCCATTATTTTCAACTTTTCTAACTTATTTCTTTGTGCAATCTTATGTCTTCAATAATACCACTTATTTTCTTTAAGAGACATACTTTATGATATTCTAGAATTCACTTAGAACTACCCAAATACAAGTAAAATGCACTTTTTTCAAAACATATGCCAACTATATAAAAATATAACCCTAACATCATGCATGATGCATGTTTTATATACTATGTATATAAAGTTTCTGGTTCTGCTTTTGAGTTCTAGTGTCCAAAAAATTCTAGGTATAGTTTATGTAGATTTTTGTTATTTTAGTTGAAAGAGCCTTTCAAAAACATATCTAAATTACAATAATTTTTAAACTATAGGGATGAAAGTAATGTACTCAAAACTTTAAGGTTTAATTTGAAAATATGACCAAATTGTTGTGGTTATTCATCCATTTTATACTCCTTTCAACGGAAGCATTGGGAATTAAAGATACTGTGTCAGCGTATCTTAAACCAGATCTTCAAAGTAAAGATCTCTTAACCGGTGTAGGCTTTGCTTCCGGTGGCTCAGGAATTGACCCGTTAACATCTAGTACACTGGTAACTATCTTATATCTTTATTAACAAGCTTTCAATTGTTACATTTGACCGCATTAAGGTTTGGACTAAAATCAAATAGTTTGGATTTTGTCAAAAGTACTTCTATCGATTTCATTATAATTTAAACTTTAGGGATCAAAATGTAACAATTAAAATAATCATGGTACGAAATTGTTATTGGATGGAATCCCAAGGAGGTAATATGTTCAATCAAAACAAGCAAAATAGATTTTGAACATAACCCTAATAATTTTATTTTAGTCCAAAATTAGGCGGTGAAATATAAAATTTGAAAGTCTTTAAACTAAATTGTTACCTAGCAGAACCACATGACAAGGGATATGATGCCCCCCTCCTCCCTCTCTTTTTTGTTTTTTTTTTTTTGGATAGGATCCTCCCTCTCTTTTATTCATATTGTATAGAAATTACGACATTTGTTGGTTTTCAATTAATCTAGAGGATGGTATTTCAACTTCTGCCCCTCCATGTTTTAGGTGATGGAATCCAATACCCAAAACACGAGACAACAACAAATCCGATTAGAAGAGCCGAATTAATATTTTCCTAAATCTAATAATTACACATAATTTACTGTGCTTTTAAAATTCTAGGCTTTCTTGCAATTTAATTGTTTTGTTGGAATCAGGGAGTTGTGGCAATGTCCCAACAGTTACAATACTTCAAGGATTACATAGCGAAGCTAACAGGGGTTGCTGGTGAAGAGAAAGCAAAAGCCATCATAGCCAACAGCCTTGTTCTAATGTCAGCAGGAAACAATGACATAGGAGTATCATACACAGGTGGTGCGAGGAAATTACAGTATACTTTTCCTGCATATTGTGCTCAATTGGTTACCTGGTCTACCACTTTTTTGGAGGTAATTTTCTTTCGTTATGACATATGAAGGCCCTAAGTAACTTTTTAGACACACCCAAAAAAAAAAAAAAAACCCTAAAACCTCAAACTATTATACAATTTTTTTGCTACAAGCGTAATATGGTAGAGTGCCAGTGATGAAAAAAAAATGGTATGTTCATGCAGAGAGTTGTAACAAAAAATTGTGTAATAATTTGTGACAAAAAAGTGAAATTCATACTGTACCAGCCGGTACAGTCGAAAAAATTTGTATCGGTCACCAAACTGGTACCGAAAACGTCTTAAAATGTACTAGTTTAAATACCGGATGTTTCAGTTGATACCGGATGTTTTCGTCTGTACCGGCAATTTCGAACGGTTTTTGTGCTTCCAGCCGGTATAAGAAATGTTCTTCAAACCTAGTCGCAAGCGTCTTCAACTTCTTCTTTGTCACTGTATTATTTTTCTCCTCTCCTTTTCGTCGGCGTCAACAACTCTTTGCAACTGTGTCTTCGTCGTTTCTTTTTTTAGCTTCTCTCTACCCCTACTATTTTATTTCATTGCCTAGTTGTACCCCATGTTTCAAAAAGTAAGTGAAAGTCTACTGTCTACCCACTAAAATGTTGTGGACAAATCATTGAATTTACGTGGTTTGTCAACCTTCCAGGTGACAGTTAAATAAGAGTTTTAACACTTAGCTAGGGCTGAACATATTAATTTGGGATGGACTTCTCATCAAAAATAAATTCGGGATGGACTTAATTATAATTTTCAATATTTTTAATAGATTATATAAAATATTTATTAATTTAATAATAAAATAGTAGTAAATTCAAAACGATACACCAATATTTACTGGTACTGAAATATACCCTTTTTTTGTCAAACCAAATCGGCTTCCGATACGAAATTGACTCCCTTGATCGACATTCTCCATTTTCTATTTTAGTTAACAAAACAAGCATAGCACAAGTACATATACTTAGCTATGAACCATTTAACCAATAATAATTCTTGTAGTTTTCTTTCTAATTCCTTATTTTCTTTGGAGAATGATGTTGTGTTATGAGAATCATATTCCCTTGAGCTTGCAACATCACATTCACTATTGCTAGGTGCCACATTGTTGTTTGAATCATCCGTACCAATATATGTTTGTTTGCATGTATGTATATAAAACAAGGACAAGAATTTGTGATCTTCTAATTACCTTTTTAACAAAGTATATGCCATGCACTTCATTAAAAATCAATTTTGTTAAGAATTAACAAAGAGCACAAAGCACCTTATAACCCGCTAACCGTATCAAATATAAATTTGTGAAGCAATTGTATGCACTGGGGGCTCGGCGATTGGGTGTTCTTAGTACTGTAGCACTTGGATGCGAGCCATCAGGAAGAGTTCCAGGATCTTGTTCAATTACCGCAAACGTTGGAGCACAAACGTACAATAATCTGCTAAAAGCAGGAATAGCCTCCCTTCAAAGCAAGCATTCCGATGCAAAGCTGGTCTTTTTCGACATCTTTGCCCCTCTAGATAACATCGCTAGTAATCCTCAGCAGTTTGGTAAGTATTATTATTATTATTATTATTATCTCTTAAAAAATTTGGTGATCATTTACTTAAACTTAAAGCTTTTGTTTTGCTATCATCCAAGGCCAATTAGCCTATATGGAAAATACTAGAGCTACAACCAGATTTTAATGGGAAATGTTGAAGGTAGTACAAATTTAGATCACCCTTCATCCCTTGTTGGAACAATTGAATAATTGAAGGTGAAAAAAAAAACACGCAAAAAAGGCTTATAAACCTACGTGGCAATGTATCCAATTGATGTCACTTCAATAACATGATAAAATATTGATATTAAGGATAATACAAATTTTACTATATAAACCTTACTATAATGGATAGGCTACTCCTAAAGGTTATTTAGATATCTATTTATTAGTTATTAAAGTGGCAACAATATCATATTTTTTGTAGCATTAATTTGTAAGTCTTTTTGAAGTAAAATTTTAAATAGCTTAGAATTTTCATATAATATAATTACTTTTCTTGTTTTTGTAATTGATGAGACGTGTCTATAAAGTTTACGCATATACACGTGTGTGTATGTGTGTGTGTGTGTGTGTGTGTAGTATCCTACTATTTTGTTATCAAAAGTTAAAACATCAATTTTTAAAGTTTATGTAATATGACACATTATAATTGAACTTTATTTCTAATTTGTGACTATTCTTACAATTTCAGGCTTTCAAAACGCAAATTTGGGGTGCTGCGGCGGCGTTGGCTCATGTCTTCCATTTACTACACTCGTTTGTCCAAATGCTTCTACCTATGTCTTTTGGGACTCTCTCCACCCCACTGAAAAAACTTACAGAATAGTTGTCTCTGATGTACTCAACAAAACCCTTTCTAGTTTCTCTTGAAGCAATACTTGTTTTCTGGTGTTCGTTGCAGCAACTCTCTTGCTTGGTGTTTACAATAGTTGCAAGCATAATAAGGGAGAGAAAAACACGTAGATGTTGATGATCAAAGGTGGATATTACTCGTAACTTTCTTCATTGACGTACCATGTGGTTTAGAGAAAAACACGTTATATTAATTTTTTTAGAATTTGTTATAAAAATATTGTAAAAATATTGTGGACATATCATTTCTTTAATTTTCTTTCAACAAGTATTCTAATACATATAACAATTCTCCCACTATTGTAGTGCCTAAAAAAATGGAACAACATAGGTATGAGATAATCAATTTCTATCAATGTTGGTAAAGGAAGTAAGTAGTCAAATTTGATTAAATTTATAAGCATAATTATGTCAACATAATCCGTGTATTCTTAAACTCTCTTTTTCGGCTTGCCTCAATATGTTACTTATTATAGTCTGTTAAATTATGTCAGCATAATTTGTATATTTTGAGGTTGAGCAATCTGACCAGGATGTCCCAAGCTAGCTTTTGCATTGGGTACGTTACATGATGAGACATATAGTATGTTATATAAATGCATATAATAAAATAAATATTATATATGGGATAATATTTTCACTGTATATTTACAGCTCTTTTTTTGTATGAGGAAGTATATCTAGTTATTTACACATATGTAGAGTTATATAAAGTTATTATTTTTAATGTGGATTCTAGTTAGTTCAATTGGTAAAGTCTTTGATAGTTAAATAAGAGATTTAGACCTATTATCAAGACTTATTAACGAACACAATAAATTGAAACTCTCTTAAAAAATTATTTTTTTAATTGTTTCTAAGAAAAATTATTATTTTTAATGCATTCATTATTCTAAATTAATATAATCAAAATAAATAATTAGATTCATGTCGAAAAAAAAAAAAGATTCATTTATGAGTACCTTCACACCACTACAAAATACTTCACCTCTTTCAACCACCATTTTCGAAGGTCCACTAAAAAGGGTCCAAACAAAATAACACTGAAAAGTGAAAATAGGTTTAAGAGAATAAGTATGGCTACCTTTATTTCAATGGTCATTAAAACCCTTGAAATAAGCCAATACAACTGTTAGAGATATATTAGCATATTAGCATAAGCTCAAGTCTAATTTTACTTTGTATGCAAGCCAAGTCTCCTACTTGTATTAGAAGTCTATTAGTCTAGGGTTTAGTCTACTATATATATACATGTTATGGTTCATTGTAACACAAGATTTGTACTACACTCTAATATATTATTGATGTAGCCCTTTAGGGTTTCCTCCGTGGATGTAGACCGTTAGGCTGAACCACGTAATTCTCATGTGTTATTGTGTTCTATACTTTATGATTTCGCTTCTACGTCCATACTAACATATTCAACATGGTGTATCAATGCTAATATTTAACAACAACTATTTTTAAAAAAATTAAAAAAAAAAAAAAGACGAGCCAATTTCAACAACATTAATTTCCGCAAGAATTTTGGCTCCAAATATTACATTTTTCAGTACCACTTTAACCTTGTAAGTGCACAATTGCACCTGGACCCAAAGACAACTACAGGCTCAGGCCCAATGAGCCTTAAACAATAAAATTTGTAGAGTGTGGGCTTGAAATCTAGGTTAGAAGTACTGAGAACTTGATAACAGGTTAAGAGTTACCAATATTTGTAAACAACAAACAATAATTACCAATAGGTCTCCTCGGACGTAAGCCAAGGACTATCTTTGTATTATTTCTCTTTCTTTCCTTCTTAAAGGTTACAATTCTTAATTTCTTTCTTCGTTACTCACTAATCCCCCCCCTTCTTTGGCCTTCACCCCCCTTAAATACTTCTTTTTCTGATACTTTTGTCCACGTGTTGCTCCAACCCCCTCCCCCCTAGATATTTCTTTTCTTAGTGCCTTTGAATAGTGACCAGAAGTTTTGGTTCTATTGTTTAGGGGTCACTTCCCCATTAATGCGGCCAAGGAGGTAGGTGTAGAGTCTTTAATGTGGAGGTGGCAGCCTTTGCTTATGATATTTTCCTAACTCCGATGCATCTAGAAGGTTTCAGGGTTTCCCCCTTTTAACCAATAGTCTTCCCAGAGTTGTGTCTTGACATTCATAATGAAGCTCCAGATTCTCTTGGGTCCGTCCGAGGAGCAACTCACCCTCGGACATGTCCTCGGACTCTCGGCGTGTGGGCCGATTTACAGTATCAACAAATCCTTAGCTTTAAGAACAGATCGGCCCATCCTATTGTAGCCCAAAGGCCCAAAATGCCTGCTTGAGTCCTTTACTCCCTACAATAGCTCCTCAAAACTCTATTTTTCAGCACCTGAGGAGAAAAATAGGGTTTTGATCCAACGAGAACTTATTCCGCACGTTTTGTAAATAACCGCACGTGTGGAGACCGCTTCGTGTTCCAGAAGATGCCACTTGGCGATTTTAATTTCAAAAACGCGCGCATTTATTACTGTAAGTTACACCTTGTCTCCCACTTTCAACGGTGAGATGAGCATCCAACGGCCCCTGTTACCCCCTGAAAATTTGGGCAGGACGAATGTAATTTTCGAGGCCGCTTCCCGCACGTTGTGACGCTTCGGGAACTTGCGCCTTCATTTATTTCTTCAGAGGCTAATCCCATCAAAACATCAGTGATCACCTTTTACCTGCAGAAACCCGTGGAAATTCGCACAACTTCAATTTTGTAAGTTCATATTCTCTTCCCTCAACCCATTCTCCTCGGATCCTGTTCTCGGCCCCCATTTTAACCATTCCCCTTCTTAGAACTTAACCTTTCGTTCCTTACTAATGGGAAAATTTAAGTGTCTAGTTGACTCCGCCGCTGGGATGGAAGGCTTTAGGGCCAAGTATCGCATTCCCAGCGACGTGGGTTTAAAATACTGCCCGGCGGAAGCCGTGGCCGGTTCTAGGAAAACCGGAGAGGTCATCATCCCGATGGTCGCCTTTGTAGAAGGTGGGATGGCCCTCCCAATGAAACCCGTGACCAGGGAGTACCTCCGCAACCACCGGTTGTGTCCCGATCAGTGTGCTCCCAACGTTTTTAGAGTCCTAGGTAGCGTTGACGCTCTCAACGAGCAGATGGGTCTGAACCTTACCTGGCACGACGTTGCTTTCATGTACGAGTGCCATAAACTTACCAACGTAGGTTATTATATAAAATCCCATTCTAGCATAGTGAGGTTAATCTCCTGTCTGCCCAAGTCTAATAAAGGCATGAAGGATGACTACCTTATCGTTTCTGGCAACTGGCACGACGGCCCCCACTGCCCAGTTGAGTGGGGAGATCCAGGTGCGACACCTTTGGATTTAACTTCCCACCCCATAACTCCCTCTAACATCTAGAAATGTGCATTTACGTTTACTTGAGCGTCTAACTTTAACTTATTGCTTGTTATACGAATCTGACCATGTTTATTTATTTGGATGTCTTTCTTTGCAGATAAGCAACACGTGTGCCCACGATTAAGCCATTGCAACGTTGCCGATTTGAATAGAGTGCTATGCTTCGAGGTGTTCGTCAGCGAAGACTTACAACTTAGGGTGGCCCACTTGATTCTAGGGTACGACCTTATCTCCTCGGACTTCCAGGAGATAGAGAACGCAATAATCGCGGGTGACAGGAGGCGGAGGAGGATTCACGTAGCCCAACCCCATTTCTTGGCCGACCACGATATCCCCGACGCCCCTCATACCGTTTTGTACACACAGCCTATTGCGGCGATCCCTCTTACCGCGTACTTTCAGGCAATCGCTGTCCCAGAGGAGCGAGTATCTTCTTCGAACACGTTGGACGAGGAGATTGAACAATTTCAGCTCGAGGACGCCCCACGACCTCGCGGAAACCCATTCATTGTTCTCTCCGATGAGGAGGAAGAAACAGCCGAGGCCTCTGGGATCGCGGGCCTAGTGATTGCTCGTCCAGACGACAACTTCATCGAAGAAGAGATGGACGAGCTTAAGGGTCTAATGACTGCGAGAGGCGCGAGAATAGCAAAGAAGGGAGCAAAGGGATCCCAAGTTCCCCCAGTTTTACCGCCACCTCCTCCTCCTCCAGCCGATCCCAAGCCCCCAACCGAGGATCCAAAGAAGAAAAGGAAGGGGGAGGCTGAAGGGGCTGGTGGTGAGAAGCCAAAGAAACTGAAACAGCAACCAGTGCTGGCCTAGCAGCAAAAACTGGACAAGGGCAAAGGGTGCGCCCGCTCAGTTGAAAGCGGGGAGATTAGAGACATGGCCGAGGTGCGCCGAGCACCAGCTATGTGGTCTCTCGAGCTGAAACTGGACGGGGCGTTAATTCCCCTTCAATCCAGCATCAGGTCGTTCCAACAAGGCCATGCCCTCTACCTGGCCGATGCGTTGGAGAGTCCTCTGCTGCTACCCAAGGACATGGAAGCCTTGGAGAAGATAGGCCAGCCTCAACTGTTCCTTTCATTAAAAAGGGACTTAGCTCTGGTAAGCTCCACCTCACACTATACTATTGGTTCATTTGTAAACACTTAAACAAATTTAACCCCTCGACCTTTTTCGCTGGCTATCCAAGAAGTCTTCGCGGCCGAGAAGTTTGTGGAGGACTATCGGAAGCGGATTGGAATGGAGCAAGAGTTAAGGCAGGAAACAGAAAGGTACCTAGGCCAGGCTTTAGCAGAAAACAGGAAGATCACGTCGCAGCTGGCCGACCTGAAAAGACAAAGAGATGATGGAGACCCAAGTGGAGGGGCAGCGTAAGCTTCTTCGCCAGAAGGACGACGAGCTCTCTCAAGCCCAACGAGTACGCTCTGACTTGGAGAAAGAGCTTACGCGACTAGAGGAGGAGGTTCGCAGCCATAAGCACGCACTGGAGGCCGCGAAGAAGGCCAGCTATCAGGAGGGGGTAACCAGAACGCAAGAACTGTTGACAGAGGCCTTCGCGGCCTTGTGCCGAGAGTACTATCAACAGGTTTGGGGAGAGGCCATGAATGCAGCAGGGGTTCCTCCAACTTCCGAGCTGAGGAAGCCCGAAAACATTTGGCTTCCCCTAGACATACAGGAGATAGAAGACCCTCTTGTTGCTGCCTCTCCTGCCCTTCCTCCTGTGATGCAAGAACTTGTTCTTGATCCTATAGAACCTGAAGGTTCCCATAAAGAAAAGGACGAGTGTGATGGCGCCGAAAAGGAGCAAATTCAAGACATGGAGCCCCTCATCCCTTTAACAGACAAAAGGAAACAAGTTTTGTCCCCCTTTGAACTGGAACTGAAGAGTACTGAGGCTGGCAGCAGCTCCCTCCAAGACCACCCTCCACAAGCTTAAGGCCTAGGATAGAACTTTTTGTACTCCTGCCCCCCCTTTTTTCTTTTCAATGTACATACTTATTGAAGAACAATTTTATTGAACTTTTATTAATGTGGTATCTATCTTACTTTAATCTTTTTGCGCTTGTTATGAAAGTTCTCATTAACACATAGCTAAAGGAAGAACAGAATAAGCAAATCCGATTCCAAGGGTTGCATAGTTATAACCTTCCAAACAGCCATGCACACATTTGCTTTTGCAAAGTAACAATATTTAAGAACCTGACAGAGATGAAATTAGTTTGGACATTACATAATGCCTCAGTTAAAACTTATATGATGGTTAACTTTTGTAATCTGAGGTATCACTTTCAGTAGGATGTGAGGTCCAAGGACCATTCCTTACAAAAATTTGTTTAACCCTTAAAGATATAGAACCTAAAACCCAAGTTAATGAATGGTAAGATATTGAATCAACAAATGAGAAGACATTAATTCCCTCGAGGTTTGTGGTCCGAGGACTATACTCTGCTAAATTTCTGTTTGACACCTGAGAGCAATAACTTCCTATGTTAATTTTCCCAAAGTAGGAGGTTCGGGGACCCAGCCTAACTAAGGTTCTGTTTAACAAATTGTAAGATATCAATTTCCACAAGGTTCGTGGTCCGAGGACTATACTTAACCAAGTTTCTGTTTGACACTTAAGAATAGTAACTTCAAATGTTAATTTTCCCAAAGTAGGAGGTTCGAGGACCCAGCCTAACCAAGGTTCTGTTTAACAAATGATAAGATATCAATTTCCACAAGGTTTGTGGTCCAAGGACCACACTTAACCAAGTTTCTGTTTGACACTTAAGAATAATAACTTCAAATGTTAATTTCCCCAAAGTAGGAGGTTCGAGGACTCGGCATAACTAAGGTTCTGTTTAACAAATGACAAGATATCAATTTCCACAAGGTTTATGGTCCGAGGACTACACTTAACCAAGTTTCTGTTTGACTCTTAAGGATAGTAACTTCAAATGTTAATTTTCCCAAAGCAGGAGGTCCGAGGACCCGGCATAACTAAGGTTCTGTTTAACAAATGATAAGATATCAATTTCCACAAGGTTTGTGGTCCGAGGACCACACTTAACCAAGTTTCTGTTTGACTCTTAAGGATAGTAACTTCAAATGTTAATTTTCCCAAAGCAGGAGGTCCGAGGACCCGGCATAACTAAGGTTCTATTTAACAAATGATAAGATATCAATTTTCACAAGGTTTGTGGTCCGAGGACCACACTTAACCAAGTTTCTGTTTGACACTTAAGGATAGTAACTTCAAATGTTAATTTTCCCAAAGCAGGAGGTCCGAGGACCCGGCATAACTAAGGTTCTGTTTAACAAATGATAAGATATCAATTTTCACAAGGTTTGTGGTCCGAGGACTACACTTAACCAAGTTTCTGTTTGACACTTAAGGATAGTAACTGTAAGCCCCAGAAGCATTTATAACTTTGAACTACTAACTAACAAAAACACATTTTATTAATAATAATACCTTCGAAGGTTATTTACATTCCATGGGCATGGTACAATTCTTTCATCTAGGTCAGCTAGCCGATACGACCCTATGCCTGCTACTGAAACAATGCGATAGGGGTCTTCCCAGTTTGGTCCTAGCTTACCCCAAGCTGGGTTCTTAGAAGTGCCCACAACTTTTCTTAGTACAAGATCCCCAGGCGCGAGTGGCCTTAGCTTTACGTGGGCATCATATCCCAGCTTAAGCTTCTGTTGATAATAAGCCATTTGGACCATAGCTGCCTCGCGTCGTTCCTCAAGTAAGTCAAGACCTTTCTCCAGGAGTCCATCGTTATTCTCCGAGCTAAAAGAACTCGTCTTCAGGGTGGGAAAGCCAGATTCCAGAGGTATCACATCCTCGGCTCCATAAGTCATAGAGAATGGTGTTTCTCCCATGGACCTGCACGGTGTAATCCGATAGGTCCACAGGACATGTGGGAGTTCTTCTACCCATCTGCCTTTCGCATCGTCTAACCTTTTCTTCAGCCCACTGACTATGACCTTGTTAACGGCCTCGGCTTGCCCATTTCCCTGAGGATAAGCTGGGGTGGAGTATCTATTTATGATGTCCATATCACCGCAATACTTCCTAAAAACCCTGCTGTCAAATTAAATGCCATTGTCTGATATAAGCGTATGTGGTACTCCGAACTTAGTGATGATGTTCTTCCAAAAAAACTTCTTGGAATCAACGTCTCTGATGTTTGCCAAGGGCTCAGCCTCGACCCATTTAGTGAAGTAATTCGTCCCCACGAGCAGCCATCTTTTGTTACCTGCTGCCCTCAAAAATGGCCCCTCTATGTCCAATCCCCATTGTGCGAAAGGCTAAGGACTGGAGAGGGGATTAAGAACCCCTCTAGGTTGATGAATGTTAGGAGCGAACCTCTGGCATTGATCACATTTCCTTGCATAGTCCTGAGCCTCCCTCTGCATATTGGGCCACCAATAACCCTGAGTCAGAGCTCTGTGGGCTAAGGATCTTTCCCCGGTGTGGCTCCCACAAATCCCTTCATGCAGTTCTTCCAGAAGTGCTTCTGTTGATTCAGGGTGCATACACAACAAGTACGGTCCTGAGAAGGATCGTTTATACAGTTTTTGGTCCTCGGACAACCAGAAGCATGGCGCCTTTCGACGTATCTTATCTGTTTCAAACTTGTCCTCAGGAAGGATGTCATTCTTAAGAAAAGATACGACTGGGTCCATCCAACTAGGTCCAAGCCTTATTAGATGGATGCAAGCCGCATTGATAGCAGTAAGAGTTGGCTCTAGCAAATCCTCCACAAGGATAATTCTGGGCAAACCCTGAGCCGAGGACGTTGCTATCATAGCCAAAGAGTCGGCATGGGTGTTTCCACTCCTAGAGATGTGAGCTAAGACGAAGGAGTCAAATTCAGCTTGCTCACGTTTGACCTGGGCCAAATATTTCTGCATTCTTGGGTCCCTAGCCTCCATGGTCCCCGTGACCTGGCCGACCACTAACTGAGAGTCCGAGAACGCATGGACTTCCTTTCCACCCATCTTATGTACCATGTTCATGCCCACCAAGACTGCTTCGTACTCGGCTTCATTATTAGTAGCCGAGAATGACAGCCTTAGAGATTTTTCGAAGATAATTCCCTCAGGGGATATCAGGACAAGTCCGACACCAGACCCTCTCTGATTGGCTGCCCCATCCACATACATTTTCCAAGCTGGAAGGGCTGCGGCCGTGATAACACCAACTGATTTTTCATCCATGTGTGCTTCTTTCAAAGTTTCTTCTAGCAATGGTTCGGCAAACTCTGCCACTAAGTCAGCGAGGACCTGGCCCTTCACCGAGGTGCGAGGCTTGTATTTAACGTCAAAGGCTCCCAAAATGGTTCCCCATTTTGCCACCCTGCCAGAGTAATCGGCGCTGCGTAACACCGCCTTGAGAGGCAATTAAGTCAGAACCACCACAGTGTGAGACTGGAAATAATGAGGAAGCTTGCGCGTGGCATGAACTATGGCCAGAAGCGCTTTCTCCAAGGGCAGATAGCGCACCTCGGCCTCATTCAAAGACTTACTAACGTAGTAGACCAGTCTTTGCACCCTGCTTTCATCCCTTATAAGGACCAGATTGACCGCGTGGACGGCCACTGCCAGATAAGCAAACAAGACCTCATCCGCCTCGGGGTGAGACAAAATGGGTGGCCGAGAAAGATATTGCTTAAGCTGTTGGAAAGCTAACACACAGTCCTCGGTCCATTGAAACCCTTTCCACTTATTCAACAATTGGAAGAAAGGACGGCATCGGTCAGCTGACCAAGAAATGAACCTATTCAGTGCGGCAATCATTCCTGTCAATTTCTGGATTTCTTTCGGGTTCCGAGGCGGCTGCAAATCCTGAATAGCCTTAACCTGCGCTGGGTTTACCTCTATGCCTCTATGAGTAATCATGTATCCCAAGAACTTTCCAGACCCCATGCCAAAAGAGCACTTTGAGGCGTTAAGGCGCAGCTTGTACTTTCTTAACACCTGGAAGGTGTCGGCCAGATCTTTCACGTGTGAGGGTATTGTCTTGCTCTTCACCACCATATCATCCACATAGACCTCAATAGTCTTACCTAGTTGTTATTCAAACATTTTGGTCATCATTCTTTGGTAGGTAGCCCCAGCATTCTTCAAACCAAACGGCATGACCTTATAGTGGTAGTTCCCGGTAGGAGTAATGAAAGCCATTTTCTCTTGATCCTCCAATGCTAATGGAATCTGATGGTAACCCTGGAAGGCATCCAAAAAACTCATACGAGGATGTCCGACAGTGGCATCCACTAGTTGATCAATACGCGGCATTGGGAACGAATCCTTAGGACAGGCCTTATTCAAATCAGTGAAGTCCACACATACTCTCCACGTTCCATTCTTCTTTTTAACCACAACCGTATGCGCCAACCACTCGAGGTAGAAAACTTCTTTGATAGCCCCAACCCTCTTGAGTTTGAGCACCTCTTCCTTCACAGCCTCGGAATGTTCTTTGGAAGAACGCCGAGGTGGCTGCCTTCTCGGAACAATGGCAGGGTTGACGTTTAAACGATGACAAATGAAGCTCGGATCTACGCCTGGAGCCTTATAAGGATCCCACGCAAAAACATCGATATTGCCTTTCAAAAATTCCAACAACTCCATCTTCTCCTGGTGCGGCAAACGTATGCCGACTTGGAAGAACCTCTCTGGGTCATCGGCTACCAAAAACTTCTCTAACTCCTCATAATGTGTCTCCTCTCTTGTCACCACTCCAGGTGCATCAGGGGCCGTTAATTGCTATAAGTCTTTGATGATCAAAGCCGAAGATTCGGCTTCTGTCTGGTGCAGCACTGCAGCCGATATACACTGCCTTGCCACCGATTGACTGCCGAGGATCTCTTCAACATATTCCCCTAAGGGGAACTTGACCTTAACATGCAAGGTAGAGGAGACTGCTCCCAGGGCGTGTAGCCATGGCCTGGCGAGGATAGCTGTATATGGGGAGTACGCGTCAACCACAATGAAATCCACCTCAACCGTTTCCGAACCAGATTGAACGGGCAAACGAATCTGGCCCTTCGGCACAACGGCTCTTCCTTCAAAGCTTATAAGTGGTGAATCATAAGAAGTGAAATCCTCCAACTTCAACCTTAGCCCCTTGAATAAATCAGGGTACATGATATCTGCACCGCTGCCTTGATCAATCATCACCCTGTTTACATCATAATTCCCTATCCTGAGAGTGACCACAAGAGCATCGTCATGGGGTTGAATGGTACCAACCTTATCCTCCTCAGAGAATCCCAAGACGGGCAAAGTCACTTTCAACCTCTTCGGCCTGCAGCCTGCCTTCTCGGCCTGAGAATGGGAAACCGCCATCACCCTAGTAGGACCTGAGCCGGTCCTGCCAGGTGCAGCGAAGATAACGTTAATTGTTCCCAATGCCGGCCGAGATGGATTGTTCCTCTGGTTGTTTAAGCCAGCTTGACTGCCGTGCCCAGTAGGTTGACATAAGTGCTGCTTCAATTTTCCTTCACTGACAAGCTGCTCCAAGTGGTTCCAAAGGGTCTGACAGTTCTCGGTAGTGTGGCCCACGTCCTGATGGTACTGACAAAAGAGGTTCTGATTCCTCTTCGCAGGGTCCCCTGCCATCTTACTAGGCCACCTGAAGAAGGGCTCCTTACGAACTTTCTCCAGTAGTTGGTGCACTGGTTCTCGGAACACAGTGTTTACGGCCTGAAGTGCTGCTGAGCCGGACTGCCCGATATAATCTCTCCTCAGCTTGTTGTTGTGGTATCTGTCCGACCTGAAATCCCTTCTCTCCTGCAGGATAACCTTCTCCTTTCCCTTTCCTTGCTGCTGGTCTTCCTCTACCCTTTTGTATTCATCAATACGATCCATGAGGCGACGTACGCTGCAGATGGGCTTTTTGGTCAAAGACTTTCTCAAGTCGTGATCAGTAGGAAGACCTACCTTAAAGGTATTGAGCGCCACCTCATCAAAGTCACCATCTATTTCATTAAACATCTCCCAGTACCGGTCGGAATATGCTTTCAACGTCTCCCCTTCCCTCATGGTCATGGACAGCAGCGAGTCCAATGGCCGAGGTACTCTGCTACACGTAATGAACCGCGAAGCGAATGTTCTAGTAAGCTCCCCAAACGAACCTATAGACCCCGATTTAAGGCCGTTGAACCACCTCATAGCAACAGGTCCCAAGCTAGAGGGGAAAACTTTACACATCAGGGTCTCGTTGTGAGAGTGCACCGCCATCCTCTGGTTAAAGTGACTCACATGCTCCACTGGATCAGTCAGGCCATTGTAGATGGTGAAGGTGGGCTGGGTAAACCTCCTAGGGAGCCTCCCCTTCTCAATCCTCCGTGAAAATGGAGATTTGGAGAGTTGGTGCAATGCCCGGCTCATAGCATCGTTCCCCAAACCCCTGGAAGGAAGTTTCTTGCGTCTGCGAGCTGGCTGGTCATCCTCCTCACAAGAGGACATTGCGCTGGGGGGTGAGCATGACCTTGAGCTGTAACTACCTCCCCGAACCTCCTCTGAGGAAAGATTAGATGAGGACGGTGAAGACCTACGTCTGGCGCGGCATAGCTTTCTCTTCAAACGATTAATCTCCTTCTGCATGGCTTTAGCACCATCCTCATGGGTGGTGCTACCCCCACCATGAGTATGGCTAGCCCCAAGGTATTCTGTATGGACACTTCCCTCACGATCCCTTCGACGCTCAAGACATTCGAAAAGATCCTCCAATTGTGATCCCTGTGATTCTGCATGGTGAGAACCTAAGCCTGCCATAGTATCCCTGCTCCTTCTAGACTAGATTTCCCACAGACGGCGCCAATTGTAAGTGCACAATTGCACCTGGACCCAAAGACAACTACGGGCTCAGGCCCAATGAGCCTTAAACAATAAAATTTGTAGAGTGTAGGCTTGAAATCTAGGTTAGAAGTACTGAGAACTTGATAACAGGTTAAGAGTTACCAATATTTGTAAACAACAAACAATAATTACCAATAGGCCTCCTCAGACGTAAGCCGAGGACTATCTTTGTATTATTTCTCTTTCTTTCCTTCTTAAAGGTTACAATTCTTAATTTCTTTCTTCATTACTCACTGATCCCCCCCCCATCTTTGGCCTTCACCCCCTTAAATACTTCTTTTTCTGATACTTTTGTCCACGTGTTGCTCCAACCCCCTCCCCCCTAGATATTTCTTTTCTTAGTGCCTTTGAATAGTGACCAGAAGTTTCGGTTCTATTGTTTAGGGGTCACTTCCCCATTAATGCGGCCAAAGAGGTAGGTGTAGAGTCTTTAATGTGGAGGTGGCAGCCTTTGCTTATGATATTTTCCTAACTCTGATGCATCTAGAAGGTTTCAGGGTTTCCCCCTTTTAACCAATAGTCTTCCCAGAGTTGTGTCTTGACATTTATAATGAAGCTCCAGATTCTCTTGGGTTCGTCCGAGGAGCAACTCACCCTCGGACATGTCCTCGGACCCTTGGCATGTGGGCCGATTCGCAGTATCAACAAATCCTTAACTTTAAAAACAGATCAGCCCATCCTACTGTAGCCCAAAGGCCCAAAATGCCTGCTTGAGTCCTTTACTCCCTACAAACCTAACTCTCAAAATAAAGATATTTCAAAATTTTGAACCCACGAAATAAATCTATAATTTGAAAACTAAAAGGAGAAAACCCATTTTCTTTGATTTTTAGCTCTCCAACTCTCTCAAAGAAAACTCAAAGGCGGGGTGGTTGACGACTTAACTCCAACGATGATTTGAAGCATAGTGGTCGGCGATCTTATCTCCAATGACAAGCTAAAGGCATAGTGGTTAGCAATATCATTTCCTCCACTTCTTCATTCAATTACAGGTCTGTTTTTTTCCCGAGAAAAAAAATTGAAGTTGTCTCAATCTCTCTTGGTTTCTCTCTCTCATTCTCTTCATTGGTAGAGAGACTACAAAGTATTCGTCCAATTTTGGGTTAGTCCTAGCGTTTTAGGGGCTTAGAGAGAAAGTCATGGTATAAATTGAGGGCTAGGGTATAACAGTTTATTGGTTTCAGAATTCTCTAGTTAAAATACTTTTAAGTTCCTTTAGGTTAATGTAATAGTATCTCCATAAACCTCAAAAATGAAGGATTTAGTGATTTGGAAAGCTAATTGAATTTTGTTTTGATATTTTTGTTTTAATATAATATAGATTTTGTAATATGTGATTCTTTAAAGTCTATGTGCATGGCTGAGGGTTTTTTTTTTTTTTAAAGAGAAAAACCTTATAAAAAATGGTTATTGAACTTTTATTTATTTTTTAATTTTTCGAGGGTCCCCGATCCTCCATAAAGATAAAATATTCGTTTCAAGGGTCGTGTAGATGGTTGAAATTTCTATTTTAAGGGAATTTGTTTCAAAAGTTATCAAGGGCCATCTAGATCCTCAAAATAATCTTTTTTGAGGGCTTTTAATACCTTTTTTTAGGGCATTGACCCTAAAAAAAAACCAACTTTGTTGTAATAACATGACTTTAATCTTGTTCCTTATAACAGACAATGCACATTATAATGATTATATATATATATATATATATATATATATATATATATATATATATTATTGGGTAAGATAATAATAAATTAATTTAACACAAAGTAATTAAGAAATATACCCAGCGCCGGCCCGGACTACCTTAATTTATAGATATTAAAGCAAACAGGTTACTAAGCTAACATTTTTGCAGAATATATAATTAATGCGTTAATCCTTTTGAAGATTTTATTTAATGCAAGAGAAGTTTTTTTTTTTTTTTTTGAGAAGCATAATGCAAGAGAAGTTAAAATCAGATTTTAATGTCAAATTTCTCATTCTTGAAGTTTCATTGTGTTACAATTAACTTCTTCTTTACTATTCTCTCTGTGAGAGTTTAAATATACACAAACAATTCAGAATTCAATTGGGCTAAGAAAAACTAAAGCATTCATCACTAGAAAAATTCACTACTCAAAATTTGTAAAAGTTCCTTCTGCATCTTCATTTATACTTTTCTTACTAAAAGCTTTTCTAATTTTCGGCACCACAAGAGCTCATGTAAGTCTATTTGTGTCCATTGATTGGTTAACTTTTAGCCTTTATGTATAACTTTTTAAAATATCATTTTTTTTTCTCACTTTTTCAAAATATAAATATATTTTAGTATACTTCTAGCAAAAGGCTAATTAAGCTAATAACAAATGCACACAAGTAAATGTGAAAATTCATCCTTACAATAAAACTTAGTTGAGCAAAAGTCAAGTTAGGGAAAATTTAGAGGGTGAATTTTTATATATACTTGTATGCATTTGTTATTAGCTTATTTAATTTTTTTGCTAAAAGTATGCTAAAATATACTTACTTGAGCTCCTATGGTATAGAAAAATAGAAAAGCTTGAAATATGAAAAGTATAAATGAAGATGCAGAAGGCATTTTCATAAACATTAATTGAACACTGAATTTTTCTATTGATGAATGTTTAAGTTTCTCATAGGCCAAATGAAGTCTAAATTGTGTGTATTTATATAAACTCTCACAGATAGAATAGTGAATTAGTAGTTTATACCTT
Organism: Castanea sativa; assembly: GCF_040712315.1. Lineage (NCBI taxonomy): Eukaryota > Viridiplantae > Streptophyta > Magnoliopsida > Fagales > Fagaceae > Castanea > Castanea sativa. The sequence goes on along the minus strand of NC_134015.1, from coordinate 5,263,597 downwards.
TATGGTAAGGCAATGAAAGTAAGATTCTCAAAAAAATCCTTGAAAGCACAAATACATTTAATAATATCTCCAAAAATGTTTGCTTAGTAATTTATATTGCTCTAATATTAAGAAATGGACAAAGTTTGATAACAAATTTGGTTGTAATCTAAGACTACAATTTCACTCACTATTTTTTTATTAAATGTGAATTTTGACAAATTCACTATAGGATTACATTTTCTTCTCATATCCTTTATTCTTATAAAAAAATTTTAGAAGATTAAAGATCAATATCTATGTTATCAATAAAATATTTAAATTTGAAGTTTTTGAAGTTTAAAACTATGTATAAAAAATAAGTGAATGGATCAAATAGTAAATAACATCCAATTGACACAAAACTTGACATGTGTCTTAAAAATATAAATAAAATTCGATCCAAAAATTAGATATTTAAAATATGTAGTCATGTTAGTTTCTTCTAGTAGGTGTTGTACCCTTAGGTTGTAACCAAGTTTATAACCAAATTTTGTCCTTAACAAATTAAGGTAATCCTCATTTTGGGTATTTCTTTCCAACTTTCCATTTGGTAAATGTAATGGATTACTTTGTGTTAATAGAATATTAATGTACATTATCTTTTTGCTTGTGGTGATGTAGGAGAACTTCACTCATATTAGTTACACGTCGCAAGCATATTGTACAACAAGTAATTAAATTCCTATGGACAACTAATCCTATCAGCCAAAACCAATTACCAAATAATTCGAGGACTTTTGACCCTAAAGAGCTAAACAATTTATTCTCATGCTTGGGAGGCTAATATACATTATCTGTTATAAGGAACCAGCAGATTAATGTCATGTGAATGTACTCAAAACTTAATATAATTTTTTTTTCTTACGTGAGTCTAATTATTTATTTTTAATATAACTAAATATGTGTAAATATGCAATAAAGATATTATCTCTTGCCTAGTGCCTAATATTTATATTTATATTAGCATATGCTTTTAGTGCCAATTTATTATATAAATAACCATATCATATCATATCATATCATATATATATATATATATATATATATATATATATATCTTATCTTAATTTATTTATAATTATATTTATATTATAAAAGTTGGATTCTCACGATTAGAGGATGCTTGCCATGATGACATGTGTCATTTTTCAAAGCATAAATGGCAATTACATGTGTCAAAAGGCTTATAATCCATTTTATTGTGAGAAAGACAATAATAAAGACAATTAATTTTGTTTCTAAACAAAAAAGACAATTTCTTCTCAAAAACGTCTAACTATATCTAACCTAATTAAATGTCTTACAATTTGGAAAGATGTTCAAAAATCTTTTTTTGTTATGATTTTTTTACTTTTTCGTCACATATAATAATTTAAAATACATTATAAAAGTTTGATCCTATTATAAAAGTTAGATCCTTACCGTTAGAGGATGTATACAATGATGATGTGTCATTTTGTCAACAAAATGACGTGTTATTTTCTTCCCATAAACGTCTAATTATATATGTGGGGGTAAAATGATCAAAACACGGATTTGGGCCTTGAACCTGATTTGGTGATATGAGCCTGTCCGAGCAGAAACTTTGGGGCCCACTGGCCAATTCATGCCAGAGAGATTGGTGAGGTTGTCCGAGGAGAGGCATCTCCTCAGACAAGTCAAGTAAAGATTGTATGACACGTCATGATGTTTGGGGAGAGAACTCCGGAAGGTTTGGTGGGTAAAGATGTGTTTCACATAGTTATAAAGAGGAAGAACGTATGAGAAATATTTAGGGAAAAGGCTGTTACCACCGCATTAAAGACCCTGCACCTACCTCCCTGACCACATTAATGGGGAAATGACCTCTGAACAGTAATGTTCAGCCTTCCAGCTATTGTTTGAAGATATCAAGAAGGTGGTAGATGTGATAAGTATCTAATAGGGTAATTTGTGATACACGTGGAAGATAAAGGGAAGAAGAAAAATGATATAAAGGAGAAAGAAAGAGCATCGGAAGAAAAGGGGGGGAGGCTAAAAAAAGAAAAGAGAGAAAGAGAGTATTGTATACTTCACCTTCAATTTTAGTCTATTATTCAAAGAAAGAATAGCAATATAAGACTTCTTTGGCTTACGTTTGAGGAGGATTTCTCACTATTTTCATCCTTTGATTGTGTGTGAAGTGGTAATCTAGTCTTCCATTTGTAGTCTAATATCCGTAAGACCTAGGTTTCAAGCACACATTCTACAAATTTGATTGTATAAGGCCATTTGGGCCTAAGTCCATCACGTGTTAAGGTCCGGGTACCAATTGTGCGCTTACAATATCTAAGAAAATAATGAAGACACCTAATTTCTTCTCATAAAATTTTAATTATATTTAGTTTAATTAAATCTATCATAATTTGAAAATTCAACCATAGGAGTTTTTATTTTACTATAATTTTTCAGCACATAATTTTAAAACTATACATACATAGCAAGAAAATATATATATGACATTCTCCTAACATTTAGATATTGAGTTTTTACCATAGGTTTTAAATCACGTCTCATTTATATATATGAAAAATGTAGTTTTTTGTGCTTTATTAGATATAGTGTAATTAGATACAGGATATAGAATATTACACATCCATAAAATTAAGGTTAATTGCGGCCTCCCAAAAATAATTTTTTTGGCTATATCACTAATTACATCAAGTGTAACTTAAACTTAACTCTAATAATATACATATTAGACATAAACTAATGTCATCAATATTTACCATTTTTTTGTGTGTGAAGTATATTTAAAAATATTTATTTATATTAATTATATTATATTATATTCATTTCGTTATATTAAATTAATAAAATTTAAATAAGTAATTAAATTCATGTAAAATAAATAAATAATTATTTTAAAATATATTGATGAGTACATTCACATGAAATTGATCTAGTTCTCTATCATAGATAATGTACATTAATAATCTATTAACCTGAAATAACTCATTATGAATTTTCTTTTCTTTTTTTGGGTTTCTAAAGGGAAAGTTGGAGAGCAAATACCATCGAGGCACATTAATACTAAATTACAGTTTTACTCATTTAGTTATATCAAATTAATAACATAAAAATAATTTATCAGATTCAAGTCAAAAAATAAATAAGTATTTTAAGTTATGAGTACCTTCATATGACATGAATCTTTTTTTTTTTTTAGGGAATTCACATGACATGAATCTGGTTCCTTATAACAAATCGTGCAAATTAATAATCTATTAAAACACAATAATAATCCATAGTGAAGTTTCTAAACGTGGAGTTATAGAGATAATACCCCAAGATGAGGACTACCTTAATTTCTTAATATTAAAGAAATATAACCTACTAAGCTAATATTTTGGGGAATATTTAATTTAAATTAATGCATTAACGCTTTTAAAGAAATGATTTATTACGATTGACAACAATTGATAGAAATTTTAAATCAAATTTTGATATGTCAAATTTCTTTCACTCTTGTAGTTTAAATGTCTTACCATTAATTGCTTGTTTATTATCATATCTATGAGAGTATAAATACACACACTTCAGACTTCATTTAGGCCATGAGAAACTAAAGCATCCATCACTAGAAAAACTTAGCACTCAGAGTTTGTAAAAATGGCTTCTACATCTTCATTTATACTTTTCCTACTTCAAGCTTGCGCTTGTCTATTTTTCTGCACCATAGGAGCTCAAGCAAATAAAACATTTTCAGCAATTTTCTCATTTGGAGATTCGATTCTTGATACAGGCATGAATAACAATCTTCTCTCAGGTAGGTGCAATTACCCTCCATATGGAAGAGACTTCCCGGGAAAAGTTGCAACGGGAAGATTTTGCAATGGAAAAAACCCCACAGACTTGATAGGTATAATATCATAAACTCTTTTACTTACCAAACATCTCTCTCTCATGCATGATGCATATTTTATGTACTACGTATAAAAAGTTTCTGTTTTTGCTTTTGAGTTCTAGTGTACAAAAAATTCTAGGTATAGTTTAAGTAAATTTTTGTTATTTTAGTTGAAAGAGACTCAAAAAAAATGTCTAAAAATTTTAGTTGAAAGTGACTTAAAAAAAAATCTAAATTACAGTAATTTTTAAACTATAGGGTTAAAAGTATTACGCTCAAAACTTTAAGGTTTAATTTGAAAATAACACCAAATTGTTGTGGTTACTTACCCATTTCATATTCATTTCAGCGGAGGCCTTGGGAATTAAAGATACTGTACCAGCTTATCTTAAACCAGACCTTCAAAGTGATGATCTCCTAACCGGTGTAGGCTTTGCTTCCGGTGGCTCGGGAATTGATCCATTAACATCCAGTACACTGGTATCTATCTTTTATATTTATTTATTTGGACAATAATGTTTGCCCTTTTTAAATTTGGCTCTATCACAAATTAGTATACAAACTTTTTATTGTTAATTACATTTAACCGCATTATGATTTGGACAAAAATCAAATTGTTTGGATTTTGTCAAAAGTATTTCTTTTGATTTCATCTAAATTTAAACTTTTGGGATCAAAATGTTACAATTAAAAAAATCGTGGAATTAAATTGTTACTGGATGGAATCAAAAGGAGGTAATTTTTTCAACCAAAACATGCAAAATAGAATTTGAACAAAACCCGAATAATTTAATTTTTTTTTAAAAAAATTAGGAGGTGAAATATAAGAATTGAAAGTCTTTAAACTAAATTGTTACCTAGCAGAACCACAAGACAAGGGATATGATGCCCCTCCTCTCTCTTTTATTCATATAAATTACGACATTTGTTGGTTTTCAAATAATCTAGAGGATAGTACTTAAACTCCCTCAATTGTATCTTCTGCCCCTCCGTGTTTTAGGTGATGGGATCCAATACCAAAAACACGAGACAACAAAAAATCCGATTAGAAGAGCTGAATTAATATTTTCCTTAATCTAATAATTATACATTATTTACTGTGCTTTCAAAATTCTAGGCTTTCTTGCAATTTAATTGTTTTGTTGGAATCAGGGAGTTGTGGCAATGTCCCAACAGTTACAATACTTCAAGGATTACATAGGGAAGCTAACAGGGGTTGTTGGTGAAGAGAAAGCAAAAGCCATCATAGCCAACAGCCTTGTGCTAATGTCAGCAGGCAACAATGACATTGGAGTATCATATACTGCTGGTATGAGGAAATCAGAGTATACTTTTCCTGCATATTGTGCTCAATTGGTTACCTGGTCTACCACTTTTTTGGAGGTATATTTCTTTCATTATGACTTATGACAGCCCTAAGTAACTTTTTAGAAAAAAAAAAAAAAACCTAGTTTCATATATAAATTATTATACAATTTCTTTGCTATGGTATGGCATATTGTAAGTGATAAAAATAAAATAAAAAAATGATAGGTTCATGTGTAAGTCATTGATATCCATTCACAGTTTGTCACATTAAAGTAATTGTAAAAAAAATTGTGTAATAGTTTGTGATTTAGAACCACTTATCTTTTTAACTATGTATATGTCATTCCCTTCGTTAAAAATAGTAGCAAAGAGCACCAAGCACCTAACCATATCAAATATAAATCTGTGAAGCAATTGTATGCACTGGGGGCAAGGCGATTTGGTGTTCTTAGTACTGTAGCATTTGGATGCGAGCCATCAGCAAGACTTACAGGAGGGTCATCTTGTTCAGTGGCCGCAAACCTAGGAGCACAAATGTACAATAATCTGTTAAAAGCAGGAATAGCGTCCCTTCAAAGCAAGCATCCCGATGCCAAGCTGGTCTTCTTCGACATCTTTACCCCTCTAGTCAACATCGCCAGTAATCCTCAGCAATTTGGTAAGTGTTATATTTTTTTTGTCTTAAAAAATCTGGTAATCATATACTTAAAGCTTTCGTCGTGATATCATCCTAGCCTATTAGCTTATGGAAAATACTAGAACTACAATCAAATTTTCTATTACGTGCTTGCAAATTTTTAAATTTTATATAAAGTATTTACAAATTAATGTGATAATAAATATGATAAATATGAATGATAGTACATCAACTTTAATAGAAAATGTTAAAGGTATTACAAATTTAGATCACTCGTCACTTCTAGTTGGAACTACTGATTTATAGAAAGTGAAGAAGAAAAAATCCTGCAAAAAAGGCTTATAAGCCAATTTGGCAATATTTCAAATTGATGCCACTTGAATAATGCGATAAAAGATTGATGCCAAGGATATTGCATATTTTACTATATAAACCTTACTAATTGATAGGATACTAATCCCATAAAGGTTATTCGTACATTTATTTATTAGTAATTAAAGTGCCAACAATATCACACTTTTTGTTGCATAAAATATTGATGTTAAGAACATTACATATTTTACTATATAAACCTTGCTAATTGATAGGCTACTATTCTCATAAAGGTTATTCAAATATTAATTTATTAGTTATTAAAGTGGCAACAATATCACACTCTTTGTCGCATTAGTTTGTAAGTCTTTTGTAGTAAAATTTGTAATAATTTTAGAATTTTCATATAATAAAACTATTTTTCTTTTTTGTTAATGATGAGACATTAGTTTCTAAAATTTATGCATAATATATAGTATCCCAGGATTATTCTTTGTTATTTTTATTTTTATTTTTTTGAGAAAGAAGTCAATGCATATTATTCAAGAAGGCTATTAAAATTAATCTAAAATACAAACAAGAGGTCTGGTGATACATCTTCTAGCCAGACGAACATTTGTGGGGGATTGTTGCTCTCCTTACTAAGGCGTGAGCAAGCTTATTACAATGTCTGCGAACAACAGATAGTTTAAAGGTAGAAAGGTGTGAAATAAGAAAAAGTATATCTGATGTGAGGTGGCCAAAGTGTGTTAGGCGTCTGGTCTCCTTATGTATTGCTGTGTATAGAACCTCAGAATCACCCTCCAAGACTATACGCGTAAAACCACATTCTATAGCTAGCTCCAAGGCTGTCCTTGCTGCCAGGGCTTCGACTTCAATAACCATAGATGGCATAGGAATTTGTTGTGATAAGGATACCATAACAAGACCCGCGTCATTCCGTATTACCACTCCCAATTCAGGGGTATTGTCAGACGCAAAAGTTGCTCCATCAAAGTTCACTTTCACCCACTATTGCTCTGGTGTAGTCCACGTTGCTGCTTGCTGCCGTCGGTGAATTGGTAGGCTCAGGGTGCTGGAGTGGGACTCTAATAGCTGCTCTCGAGAGTGTTCCAGCACCTTATCAAGGGGATGTAATGGTTTTCCCAGTCTGAGGTTGTTCCGCCGATTCCATAGGTTCCAAATGACCGTCGCAAATAATTCTACTTCACTATTACCTGCAAGAATGAAGTCAAAGAGATCAAGGAAAGATATGAATTTCTTAAGTACACCATGGTTCCATGTTTTAGTTTGTTTCCAGAAGTCATCGAGGGCAGGGCATCCATATAGTGCATGAGTTACATCTTCATGCTGTTGCTTGCAACTGTCACACTGCCCATCAGTGATCACTTTGCGTCGAACCAAATTTAATTTAGTAGGAAGGGAATTCTTGCAAGCCTTCCATACTAAATGCTTGACTTTATTTTGGACCTTAAGACCCCAAATTTTGTTCCACAAAAGCTTCATCGCATCGGGTACGGACTGCCTAGGTTGGTGTCACGCTTGTTCTTCTTACAAAAACTTATTATATCCAGATTTAACTGAATATCTCCATCCAGATTGAATGGCCAGATTAGGACGTCATCTTGAATGGTCCTACACAGAGGGATGTTTTTTTATAATGGATGCTTCAAACTCATAGAAAGTTCTATCAATGACTTTCTCCCTCCAAGTCCTGTTCACTGGGTCAATGAGCTCACTGACCATGGTCGTATCCCCACCATCCACCATTGGTGAGATTACTTTTGGCCTAGTTTTAGTAGGCAGCCAGTTGTCTCCCCAGATATGGACAGAGTTGCCTAGACCGATTCTCCAAACCCCACCCCTTTTGATGACTTCCCTTCCATGCATCAAACTCTTCCATGCATAGGAGGCATTGGTCGGATTTGTGGCTTCCAATACTGACGAATTTGGAAAGAACTTGGCTTTAAATACCTTGTAAAACAGTGAGTTAGTGTCATGGAGTAATCTCCATTTTTGTTTAGCCAAGAGTGCACCATGAAAAAAAAAAAGGTCTTTAAAACCCATGCCTCCCTGAGATTTTGGTTTACATAAATCTAGTCATTTCACCAAATGGATTTTTCTACTATCACCCCGCTATCCCCAAAAGAACCTACATATCATAGATTCAAGTTCATGGTAGAGTGTAACCGGCAACTTGAAACAAGACATAGTATGTGTGGAGAGAGCTTATGCCACCACCTTAATCAAAATCTCCTTCCTGGCTTGAGATAATAATTTAGCTTCCCATCCTTGTAACTTCTTCCAAACCTATTGTTTAATATGAGTGAAACTTTCTTTCTTGTTCCAACCAACAAGTAAAGGTAATCTTAAATACTTCTCATATTGTTTAACCACCGATACTCCAAGCATATTCTTGATAGTTGTTTACATGTCTTCCTGGGTGGACTTGCTGAAAAATAAATTGGTCTTTGTTCGATTGACTTGTTGCCCCCGAAGCAAGTTCATATTTGGCTAGGATATCCAATAAAGCTTGGCATTCGCTTTCCTTTGCCCTGCAAAAAATCAGACTATCATCTGCAAAAAGGAGGTAAGTTAATTTTGGACCATTCCGGCATAAAGAAATACCCTTAATTGACCCATTTGTGGCTGCCTTACTTATCAAACCATGCAAGCCTTCAATACACATAAGGAATAGGTAAGGAGAGAGGGGGTCTCCTTGTCTAAATCCTCTTGTAGGGGTGATGTGGCCTTGCGGTTCCCCATTGATCAAGATTGAGTATGAGACTGTGGTGATGCATACCATCATGAGCTTTGATCCACCTTTCTTGAAAACCCATTTTCACCAATACCTTCTCCATGTAAGACCATTCCACTCTATCATAGGCCTTGCTCATGTCGAGCTTTGAGGCCATAAAACCCGTTCTACCTTTATTGTGGTTCCTCAAGTAGTGCAAAGTTTCAAAAGCCACTAAGATGTTATCTGAAATCAGACGGTCAAACATTAATGCACTCTGATATTCTAAAATAAGCTTAGGCATAACAATTTTCAAACGGTTGGTTAATACCTTTGCAAAAATTCTATATAAGACATTACTTAAGCTTATAGGGCGAAATTCAGTAACACACTCTGGATTTTTAACTCCGGGAATTAGAGTGATAAAATAGTGTCCTAAAGATTGAGGTAGGACTCTAGTATTAAGATAATGCAATATAGATAGAGAGACATCAGAGCCAATTAAAGACCATAAATTATGATAAAATAAGGGAGGCATATCGTCCGGGCCAGGGGCTTTCAAGGGGGCCATTTGTCTTATGACAGCTTCCACTTCATCGATTGTGAAATCTGCAATGAGCTTTGCATTCATCTCAGGAGATACCACCTGAGGGATTGTGTCAATGACTTCCTCAAAACTGCTTGGGCCACCCGTAGTAAAGAGTTCTTGATAAAAGGTGGTGATGATGTCATTTATTTGGGATGGCCTTGTACATAATCTGCCCAAAGTATCATGTAGTTTAGTGATGTAATTGTGGCGCTGGGGTTGGGAAGCTTTGCTATGGAAGAACCTCGTATTGCGATCGCCATCCTTGAGCCACAAAACCTTGGACTGTTGGGCCCACATTTTGGCTTCCTTATCCAGCAGCATGTTAACTTCTTTTTCCAACACTCTCATGCATTTTGGGCCCCCTGTATGAAGTGCCCATGATTCTGCCTCACGAAGTTCTTTCCCTTTTAATTCTAGGTCTCTTCTAACGCTGCCAAAGTGTTCCTTGCTCCAACGTGTCAGTGCATTCCCATACTTATCAATCTTCTTAATTACCTTTGTATCCCACGGGTTCATAGAAGTCTCCAACCAAACAGCTTCAACCGTCTTAGTGCAACCTTTTTTCGTTAGCCACATTTGTTCAATGCGGAAAGGCTTTTGGAAGCAGCTATCCATACCTTCAGGGGCAATTAATAAAGGCTTATGGTCTGAAGTTGTGACATCCAAATGATACACTTTCGCACCTGGGAACATGGAAAACCAATCATTGGTGGCCATAGTTTGGTCTAGTCGTTCCCAAATGGTGTAGTCCTTGAAGTGTTTGTGCCATGGAAAAGGGAAACCCACAAAACCCAAGTCCATGAAGCCACATTCGTCCAAAATGTCCCGAAAAGGTTGCATTTGGCTGTGTGGCCTTGGTCTGCCTCCCTTTGTTAACTACTTCTACTGTTTTGTTCGTAAAAGTTAAAGCATCAATTTGTAATGTTTATGAGGTATGATACATTATAATTGAACTTTGTAGCATCAATTTGGTGATTCATTTCTAATTTATGACTATTCTTACAATTTCAGGCTTTCAAAATGCAAATTCTGGGTGCTGCGGTGGCACTAGTATATGTCTTCCATTTAGTCCATTCACTTGTCCAGATGCTTCTACCTATGTCTTTTGGGACTTTGTTCACCCCACTGAAAAAACTTACAGAATAATTGTCTCTGATGTACTCAACAAAACTCTTTCCAATTTCTCTTGAAGCAATTCTTGTTTTCTAGTGTTCGTTGCCGCAACTCTCTCCCTTGGTGTTTACTATATTTGCGAGCATAATAAGGGAGAGGTTTTAAGAAGGGAACGTTAGAGTGGGAAGCTTTGTTATGTTAGCAATGTTAATGTTTGAAATAAATTGTTGCTTTTTATTAGGAGTGGTTGCTTAAGTAGAAAGAAGTTGTGAACTAATAAGGTACCAACGATTACGTAGTAGTATTTGTTGTTTTAGTAGGGAGGTTGTTTTATGGTTCCATGATGAATAAATTTTATAGCGATTCATTTGAATAAAGCAAGAAAATACTTATCTAATTACCTAGTAGAGATAAGAGATTATCTCAATTCAATCACATTTTTATTATCTCGTTTTCCTCAATTTCGGTTAAAACAAGAAAGAATTGAGTCAAGCTTGGGTCCAATGTTCAATTGCAATGAACAAATTAAGATGGCGATAATTGTTTACTTTTGGTCATATGTCATTATCTCAACAGGTTATTATATAATGGACCCAAGCCAAATTCGAAAGAATTTGATGTGAATGCAGTTTTTTTTTCCAATACTTCAGAAGATTTTTTGAGGTCCAGGCCTTCACTTAAGGAGGGGGAAATAAAATACAAGAGCCCCCTTCCTAATTTTTGAGTCTGCTTAGTGCATTCACATGACTACCATTTCTGGCCTCACAATTACACACATTCCCACTGTCTTGCTTGTTATTTCAACATAAAGTTATGGTATTTACAAAATTCTATTGAGATTTTGGCAGCAATTTTGTGCCTTACAACTTAATACTCGAGTTAACAAGAACAATTGGGGACATAATTTATCATGGGTTAGTCGTGCTTGGTGTCAACATGTCGACTAACTCAAGGACATTGGATTTGAAAACTTCTTAATCATTGTTGATTGAGAAGATTTGGGTTATTGACTAATTTGGTATGGTTATGTCGAAGAGCAGATGATTTTGCTGGTTATCACGTAGATGTCGAAGATCAAAGGTGGTGTATGGTTTTCGAGTTGATGGAGATCTAGATCTTCGTCAAATCTAATGGACGTGAGGTGGGTGAGAGATGATGGTAGCTGGTGAGGTGAGCTATTGGGCATAGCCCCATAGGGATGTCAATCAAATTGGGTGTATTGGGTTGAAGGAGACATGTGTCATATCAAGTGCAATACACGTTACTTATTTGATTATTTAGGTTAAGTACAAGTACAAATGTTATTTCTTATTAGTGGTTGGAGCCAATAAGAAATAACCTAACCTCCAGGGATGGAGTCACATTAAGGCCCAAGGGGTTTCTCTGAGTTGTAGGAAAAAAACACATTGTAGATATATTAGACCTTTATTCAAATTGGGCCAAAGGAAAATAAAACTTGGCCCCCTTAATTAGCCTAAACAACTCCACAAATTATCACAAACAATATCACAAATCAGCCCAAACAACCACATATCAGTCCAAACAATCACAATTCATAAATCATTAGCCCAAAAAACTTGAACAAAAACTTACTATAAAAATAAAATAAAAATAGCGGGGCAATAGTATGTTTGGATGAGTGACAAAGTGAAAGCGAATGTAAATCATATGATTGATAAATTAGTAGATACTTATTTGGATTTTCATGAATTTTCTTTCTTGTACTTCAACATCCCAACTCAAAATTCAAGCTCCATCTTTGCTAACCTCAAAATTTAGTAAACCACTTTTCTTCTTTCTTTCTTTCAACTTTTTTTTTTATTCTTTTGAGAAAGCAATTAGCAAACCAATGGCTCCATAAAGGTTTGAACCAGGATATATTGAGATTTTAAGTGTTTATTTGGAACGTGGGTTTCAGTTAGCTCAATTAGTAAAGTCTTTGACAGATGAATAAAAGATAAAATGTATATTTAGAATGAACAAAAGCAGAATTCCCTTTTCTTTTTCTTTTTCTTTTTTGAGAAAAGCACTCTCTCTCTCTCTCTCTCTCTCTCTCTCTCTCTCTCTCTCTTTTGTTCTTGGTACATTTTACATACACCGTTTTGTTTTAGTTAAAATATTATTTTAGTTTCTAATTTTATCACAAAAAAATTCATTCCTAAACTTTGTAAAGATTCAGTTTTTTTTTTTTTCAATAGTTTAGAGACAAAATTAGAACAAAAAAAGCTTATTTAATAATTTGGGGATGAAAAAAATATATCTTTCAAAGTTTAAGGACAAAATATGAAAAATTTCCAGTAGTTTATAGGCGAAAAATAAATTTTTTTAATAATTTAAGAATAAAAACAAAATTTTTAAAATCTAGGGACAAAAAAACAAAATTTAAGTACGAATTTTTTTTTTCTTTTACACTGCTACAGCAAGTTTTACAATAATATAATGTATCAATCTTGCCACTTTCACTTTTCAAATCTATGCTTTTGAAGATCTCTAAACTCTTCTATTCTAGGGTTTCTCTTTCTCTGTTTCTCACTTTTGTGGATGCCATCACGCCACCTTGAATTCCCTAATCTGCTGTTTCAACGTTCTGCAAGTCCGATTACCCTTCAATTTTGATTTCTATCAATTTTTTTTCTATTTTCCATTTACATTACTACACAATGAAATGAAAAGAAATTTGTGATTTGATGGAATTTTTAATTTTTAAAATGATTGATTAGGTTCCTAAAAATGGAGCTTGCATCCTTGGCTGCGAACAAACTAAAATCCTTTGCAAAATCAAGCCAAGACTTCGTCCACACCCTCACTCATCGCCCTGAGAATTCATCTAGCCGCAATTCGGTACTGTCTCTCTTCTTTAACAGATTTTTGATTAGTTTTATTCCCATCATTTGTAGATAGAGATTTCAATTTTCATTTTGTTTGAAGTTGTTGATTCGTGCCCTAATGTTATGGTATAATTCTCAATTTGAAGCTATCCCAAGCGAGATTTAGCTTTAAATGTCTAAGGGTCTCAGTGGGAGGATTCTTGTTTTTGTTTTTAAAACAATACGAAAACGATTTTCAAAAAATTGAAATTGAAAATAGTTTTCAGATAATTTTTACATTATATGTGTTTGGCTCCCACTTTTAAAAACAAATTTCAAAATACAAAAAGCAAAAAAAGATGTTTAAGAGACCTTTCTATTTTTTTATTTTTTTTGTAAGTTTACAAAAAGTATCGTATAAAATCTATAGATTACGTTTTTTTGTTGATAATGATAAGGATAGAGCTCATGTATTTTTTATTTTTGGATAATGATAAATTTCAAATTTGAAGCATGAGATTTTGTTGTGATAAAGATAAGCTCCTTAATTTAAGAAATAGAAGAGTTTGGATAAATCTGTGGGGTCCACTGTTTTCATTATATTTACAACTATACTATTAAAAACGTTTTTTGTATTTTGAAAACACCCTATCAGCTATTTTCAAAATCCTGGTTTGAATAAGGAAAATAGGACACAATTTAGAGAAGTGTGGGACCCACCATTTTATGGTATGTAAAACAAAAAACAATATTTAAATCCTCTTACCAAACAAACCCTAAGTAACTTTGATCAGTTACCCAGATAGCAGATTTCGAAGTACTAATATAGTTGTTTTGGGAATTGTTTTTTGTTACATTTGAATTTTTGCAATGATTCATGACTATTATGGTACTATTTTCAAGGATGTTTTGTCCACTATCATTTTAATGTTGACAATTTTTTTGTGCGATGAAGTATATTTAAAAATATTCATTTATATTAATTAAATTATTTTATATTCAATTAGTTATATTAAATTTTAAAAAAATCGAATTAAATAATTAAATTCATGTAAAATAAATAAATAATTATATTGATGAGTATATTCACATGACATTAATCTAGTTCTCTATGATTGATAATGTACATGAATAATCTATTAATCCGAAATAATTCATTGTGAATTTTCTTTCTTTCAAGGTTTCTAAAGGGAAAGTTGGAGAGAAAATACCCTCAAGGCACATTCATACTAAATTACATTTTTACTCATTTAGTTATATCAAATTAATAACATAAAAAAAAAAAATTATTAGATTCAAGTCAAAAAATGAATAAGTGTTTTAGGTTATGAGTACCTTCACATGACATGAATCTAGTTCCTTATAACAAATTGTGCATATTAATAATCTATTAACACACAGTAATAATCCATTGTGAAATTTCTAAATGTAAAGTTATAGAGATAATACGCCAGGATGAGGACTACCTTAATTTCTTTTCTTTTCTTTTTTTATACAAGATAGAATTTCTACTCTAACATAATCTAAGTGTATATATGTGTGAAGCTCCTTCCTGGAAACTTGAACCCTGGCCCTAGCCCCTCTCTACGCCCCACAAGCATTTATATTTGTGGAGTGACCACCGCAAGGGTGTGCGGTGGTGAGAACTACCTTAATTTCTTAATATTAAAAAAATATAACCTACTAAGCTAACATTTTTGGGAAATATTTAATTTAATTTAATGCATTAATTCTTTTAAAGAAGTGATTTATTACGATTGACAACAATTGATATAAATTTTAAATCAGATTTTGATATGTCAAATTTCTTTCACTCTTGTAGTTTCAATGTCTTACCATTAACTGTTTGTTTATTATTCTACTTGTGAGATTATAAATACACACACTTCAGACTTCATTTAGGCTGTGAGAAACTAAAGCATTCATCACTAGAAAAACTCAACACTCAGAGTAAGTCCACTATCATTTTAATGTTTATAATTTTTTTGTGCGATGAAGTATATTTAAAAGAGAAATATTCATTTATATTAATTACATTATTTTATACTCATTTAGTTATATTAAATTAATAAAATCCAAATAAAAAATTAAATTCATGTAAAATAAATAACTATATATATTAACATATATCGATGAAGTATATTCACATGACATTAATCTAGTTCTCTAAAATAGATAATGTACGTGAATAATCTATTAATCCAAAAGAATTCATTGTGAATTTTCTTTTTTTGGGGGTTTCTAAAGGGAAAGTGGGAGAGAAAATACCCTTGAGGCACATTAATACTAAATTACATTTTTATTCATTTAGTTATATCAAATTAATAACATAAAAATAATTTATTAAATTCAAGTAAAAAAATAAATAATTATTTTAGATTATGAGTACCATCACATGACATGAATCTAGTTCCTTATAATAGATCGTGCATATGAATAATCTATTAACACACAGTAATAATAAATTGTGAAGTTTCTAAACGTATAGTTATAGAGATAATACCCCAGGATGAGGACTACCTTAATCTCTTAATATTAAATAAATATAACCTACTAAGCTAACATTTTTGGGGAATATTTAATTTAATTTAATGCATTAATGATTTTAAATAAATGATTTATTACGATTGACAAAAATTGATAGAAATTTTAAATCAGATTTTGATATCTCAAATTTCTTTCACTCTTGTAGTTTTAATGTCTTACCATTAATTGCTTGTTTATTATTCTATTTGTGAGAGTACAAAATACACACACTTCAGACTTCATTTAGGCCGTGAGAAACTTAAACATTCATTACTAGAAAAACTCAGCACTTAGAGTTTGTCCACTATCATTTTAATGTTTACAATTTTTGTGCAATGAAGTATATTTAAAAATATTCATTTATATTAATTAAATTATTTTATATTCATTTAGTTATATTAAATTAATAAAATTGAAATAAAAAATTAAATTCATGTAAAATAAATAAATAATTATATTAACTTATATTGATGAGTATGTTCACATGACATAAATCTAGTTCTCTATAATAGATAATGTACATGAATAATCTATTAATCCGAAATAATTCATTGTGAATTTTCTTTTTTGGGGGGTTTCTAAATTAAGGGAAAGTTGGAGAGGAAATACCCTCGACACATTAATACTAACTTACATTTTTACTCATTTAGTTATATCAAATTAATAACATAAAAATAATTTATTAGATTCAAGTCTAAAAATAAATAAGTATTTAAGGTAATGAGTACCTTCACATGACATGAATCCAGTTCCTTATAACAGATCGTGCAAATTAATAATCTATTAACACACAGTAATAATGCATTGTGAAGTTTCTAAAAGTAAAGTTATAGAGATAATACCCCAAGATGAGGACTACCTTAATTTCTTAATATTAAAGAAATATAACTTACTAAGCTAACATTTTTAGGGTGGATTCCAATTAGCTCAACGGATAAAATCTCTGATAATTGTTTAGGAGATCTGGGGTTCAATTCCTGCCTACACCAAAAACTGATTGGTGTTTTAGTCTGATGATAAAGAGCTATCATCAGAAGCGGACACCATAAGTTGAAACTCTCTCTAAAAAAAAAAGCTACATTTTTGGGGAATATTAAAGTTAATTTAATACATTAATGCTTTTAAAGAAATTATTTATTACGATTGACAACAACTGATAGAAATTTTAAATCAAATTTTGATATGTCAAATTTCTTTCACTCTTGTAGTTTTAATGTCTTACCATTAACTGCTTGTTTATTATTCTATCTTTGAGAGTATAAATACACACATTTCAGACTTCATTTAGGCTGTGAGAAACTAAAGCATTCATCACTAGAAAAACTCAGCACTTAGAGTTTGTCCACTATCATTTTAATGTTTACAATTTTTTTGTGCAATGAAGTATATTTAAAAATATTCATTCATATTAACTAAATTAATTTATATTCATTTAGTTATATTAAATTAATAAAATTGAAATAAAAAATTAAATTCATGTAAAATAAATAAATAATTATATTAACTTATATTGATGAGTATGTTCACATGACATAAATCTAGTTCTCTATAATAGATAATGTACATGAATAATCTATTAATCCGAAATAATTCATTGTGAATTTTCTTTTTTGGGGGGTTTCTTTTCTTTTTTTTTTTTGGGGGGGGTTTCTAAATTAAGGGAAAGTTGGAGAGGAAATACCCTCGACACATTAATACTAACTTACATTTTTACTCATTTAGTTATATCAAATTAATAACATAAAAATAATTTATTAGATTCAAGTCAAAAAATAAATAAGTATTTTAGGTTATGAGCACCTTCACATGACATGAATCTAGTTCCTTACAACAGATCATGCATATTAATAATCTATTAACACACAGTAATAATCCATTGAGAAGTTTCTAAACGTAAAGTTATAGAAATAATACCCCAAGATGAGGACTACCATAATTTCTAAATATTAAAGAAATATAACCTATTAAGCTAACATTTTTAGGGAATATTTAATTTAATTTAATGGATTAATGCTTTTAAAGATATGATTTATTACAATTGACCACAATTGATAGAAGTTTTAAATCAGATTTTGATGTCAAATTTCTTTCAGTCTTGTAGTTTCAATGTCTTACCATCAACTACTTGTTTATTATTCTATTTGTAAGAGTATAAATACACACTTCAGACTTCATTTAGGCCATGAGAAACTAAAGCATTCATCACTAGAAAAACTCAGCACTCAGAGTTGTAAAAATGGCTTTTGCATCTTCATTTATACTTTTCATACTTCAAGTGTATGCTTGTCTATTTTTCTGCACCATAGGAGCTCAAACAAATAAAACATTTTCGGCGATTTTCTCATTTGGAGATTCAATTCTTGATACTGGTGTGTGGGCAATTTTTGTTCTCCAGGGAAACTCATGTGTACTCCTTGGAAACTTTCATTTTGTCCCACATCGCAAAGATCCCTCCCCACTTTCTCACTTATAAGCCTGAGCCGAAGTGAGGAGTGTACCATCAATTATTAACAGCTGATGGTAAGACAGTACTAAATTAACAAGGAAGTAGAGAAGTTTAGATCGGCACCGAGCACTATTTGGCGTCTAGAACAAGTTTCAAGAGAATACTTAGAAGACGTGATGATTTCTTAGGATTCTAAGTGAAAGTGGGATTGTATGGAACTTGGCAAAATGGTAATAATTGGACACCCCCCCCCCCCCCCCCTCTAAGAAGAGATTATATAAGTGGAGTGAGGGCAAATAAGCAAAAGGGGATAGGGGTGAAAAGCTTGCTAAAAAAACAAAAGAAGAAAAGAGCAACTACGAACTAAGAAGAAAGGAGAAGAATAGACACAAAGAGAGAGGATCAAAGAACTGAGGGAGATATACGAGAGATGGTAAGGGATTAAGTCTGAGAAGGAAAGGGTTTTTGGGCTAGAAATCACGAGGGTACTTGTAGTTGGGCTGTTTAGGCTCTATTTGAGGCTAAATTTGTAGGACTATGAGCGATCCCATAAAAAAATAGATTTGGAGCCCAAATCCACTCCCATAATTATTTACGTTAGTAGGGTTGGGGCACCACAATAGTCATTTTTTAAATGTATTTTGAATTTCCCCACACTCAATTCATATAATTTTAGTATTTTTGTGTAGTGTTATTACTTTTATTTTGTTTTATTATAATTTAATAGTTACAACGAGGGAAGGGAGTTTGAAATCTAGATGTCATGAACACATTAGGATGTGTCAACTAGTTGATTATAAGACTCTTGGCTAGAATGTTATTACTTCAATGGGTAATTTTACAATACCCCTCCTTTTTTTTGGGATACGGTGCCAACTAGTAGGCAACCTACTATACCAGGTTACAAAAACATGACATTTGATGGTTTCATCCTCACATTATGCAATACCAACATTACATGTGACTATACTTTTGTCATATTCGCTGGTTCTTTTTTTTTTTCCCCACATTTAATGGTTCCATTATCACATTAAATAGTACCAATATCACATTTGATCATATTTTTGTTACATTCGGTGATACCTTAATTATTTTCTCACATTTGACATTTCCTTGTCACATTGGCAGTACTAACATCACATGTAACTGCACTTTTGTCACATTTTGTAGTTCCCTCATTTTTGACACATTTGATGGTTCCATTGTCATATTAGTCAATACTAACATCACATTTGATTGTATTTTTTTTCACATTCAATGGTACTCAAATTGTTTTCTCACATTTGATAATTTCATCATCATATTAGGCAGTACCAACATCACATGTCAACAATAGAAGCCAAGGTTGGACATTTGCTGACATAACAATTAATGAAGAAGAGAGAGAGAGAGAGAGAGAGAGAGAGAGAGAGAGAATTAACAACTTGTATACACCAAAATATTTGTTCTTATTAATTGTAAAAATGAAAAAAAGAAAACAAAGCGAAAGTAAGATCAATGGTCCGAAAACTCCTAACATAAGAATAAGAGTTTGAGGCTTCGACTTAAAACGGAAGAACATTCCAAACCTTACTAATATAAAACCAACCATGTATTACCCTAGTCCTACACAAAATCATTTGTACTGAACTTAACGGAAAATTATTAGGTACTTCCGGAGTACCATAAATGCGGACTCTCTCCTCTCACATAAATAGTGAGTCCCACCATGAATTTAATTAGTGGGACTCACCATTCATATGAGAGAAGGGAGTACACATTTATGATATTTCGAGAGTACACAATAATTTCTCGAACTTAACAAGCACTAAGCAGCAAATGGGGCATTGATGTAGCGAACAGCTGCCACTAAAACTTAAAAGCGCCATCAAGAATTTTTTTCAAGCCATTTTTCTAGCACCAGTCTCAGCCTCTACAAAAGCCAATGAGTTCTTGTTGTCCAATGGCTCATCATTGTATATGTCCCACCATCTCTTCACTAGCAATTTAATGTCCTCCCCGTCCATGTTCTCTTCCTCACCCTCGTACCTCCATGGGTTAGAGCCCTACACACACTCACACACACACACAAAATGTACTCCATTAGTATTACATATCAAGCAAAAAATGTTCAGATTTTATTTAACCTGAGATTGTTACTTGAACAAAGTGGATTCTCATAGTAGAACAGTTGTGAACAATTTTGACTTTTACAAACTCAATGTTCCCAGGGTGGCACCATAACATGGCAAGCATATGATTGTAAACTGGGAAAATTGGCTTGTAAATATTCTTGAAGAACATGTTCAAAAAGTCCTGCAAGAATAAGTTACTAATATTATTCACCACAAATTAAAGAAAACGAAGTCAGAGATTTATGTGCTCATTTTTGCAAGCCAATGACCCACATCCACAGCCTATTAATCCAATGGCTAGAAAGTAGCTTGATATGAATCTATCAAAGCAATCCACATGTCCCAAACTGGGTCAAACACAAATTTTTCTAGTAGTCCCAAAATTTTGAGATCCATTATGGATCTTGCAAAGCCAATCAAATTGGCCACACAAATTTTTTGTGGTATGTTTTCTAATGACCAAAATAACTATGGGAAATAATATATAACTGCTCAGCAAAAGTGGTAGGATTGGTAACTTGGAGGGTGTCAATGAGATCATGGTATATATGTGGATAGATAAGGCTCATACACAAAGAAGCCAGCATTGAAGTAGAGGGGAGGCTTGGGGCCAAGCTTAGCAGGCCAGTTGACTTTGTCAGGGCACTGCTGACAATAGTCAATCTTGTGTTGTGGAGTGTTGCTCCAAGTTTTCTCACAAAAGCAGTCCATAACGGCATGGAACTAGTTGTCTGGTAAGTCGAGATGATCAATGTTTTCAAACACTTGAATGTCGCCATCAAACATAAGTACAATTTTCAAAACTGTTGAAATCATGCAATTGGGTAACAAAAACATGTTAATAAATCATATGATTGAATCAAAAAGAGATTATATATTAAATATTTTAAAAAATTAGAAGTATATATTGTACCAATTATGTACAAACATTTAATAGGAATAGGATAGATTACTAAAATTTCATTAAAGATAAAGAATAACCTTAGACTAGACCAGGGAAATTTATAAAATATAAGAACTTTGTTTGGTTACAGATATAGACAAGTTTAAGGCTCCATTTTAAAAGGAAAATCAGGATTCAAGGGACCGAGTGGAATTTTTTTTTTTTTTTTTCTTTGGAAGAAAGACACTTTTTTGAGAAATTATAATATCCTCAGACCACATCATTTATCCATCATTTTAGTAAAAAACTTTCACTTGTTTAAAATTGTTAAGTCAGAAAAAAAAAAATTAAACAAAAACTAACTCTGACTTAGTGAGTCTTTTAGTGGAATTTCTTTGCTATTTCATAACAGCAGTCAAACTCAAGGGCGGTGCCACCGTAAGGCCAAGGTGGTTCTAGGACCACACTGACCTGAATTTTTTTATATATAATAATAATTTAAAATTTTTTGTTTGTTTACCCTTCAAAAAAATTTTGGGAACACCCTCAATTTTTTGTATGCCAATAAAATTAAATTTTGTTTCTTAATTTGTTCTACATTCAATGGATTAATGATTGTTTGGTTGTGTACTTGTGTACATCGAAAGAAATGTAGCTTGTAACATTGATATTGAGATTATCATGCACCGATTTCAAAATATAAAAACTCGTAGAAGGTAATTGTAAATTTTATGTGTTTGCGTGTTTTTTTTATTATTGTTATTGTCAATATATAAATTTCTTTTTTATTAGATTATATAATTTATACTTCTTAAGAAATACCTCGAGAAAAATTTCTAGAGTCACCACTGGTCAAACTACATGTTATCTACTACCGAACATACCCTTAATTCAAAATTAAGAAAACAACCTCGTATGCAATTTTTTTGAGATAACACGTGTTAGAAGCCCACAAACACAGTTTTTTTTTTTTTTTTTAAACCCTCTTGTCACTCACAGAAAGCAAACTACGTGAAACCGAGTTTGATTGGAGTAATTGACGACACAGGCCATGGCAAACTGGGTTTGATTCTCAGATCGATACACAGGCGCAATTTCTCTAACTATGCACCCTTGTAAAACCAATATCTCAACGTAGACATTAGGCGAAATTGCAACCACAAGAGGGCACTTGGTCTTGACCTTCCTCGGGCCCTTGGCTAAGCCAACTACACCTTTCACGTAGTCCCCGTTACCCGCCAAAACAGTGACATAAGCCTTTCCAGCGATGATGTTAGGAGCCATTTGAAATTTTTTGAAGTGGGTTTTCGGAGAAAATGTGAATTGAACAAAGGTTGTAGACTTTGGATAATTCCATCTTGGTGTGGATAAAAATTGAGCAATGTTAACATCATATTATTTCATACAATTTTGGCTACAACTCGCCATGTGACAAGTAGTAAGTGGTAGATGTATAGTGGTAGCCTAGTGGGTTCATGTGCGATCATACTTTTACCATTCATAGCTCACCATATAACGTAGCGAGTTGTGGTCAAAATTGTGTAATCTTCACATTTTGCGTAAAATTTAACTTAAATGGGCCCATTGGTCCCACTTTTTTCCAAGACAATCCCAAAGAAATCGGACTCTTACATGTGGCGCCATTCTGAGCTGACGGTTATAAAGAGGCTTCATCAATTGGACGGTCCACGTCATTTAAAACAGGAGTAACAGAAACAGTAACAGAAACAAAAACAAGAAACCAATAATGGGGTCGTACAAGAAATACGAGAAGAGAGAGAGAAACCCAGACCCCAAAACCTCAGCGCTCTTGGTGATTGACGTGCAGAACTACTTCTCCTCCATGGCGCACCCAATCCTCCCCAACCTGCTCCAAACCATTCAGCTCTGCCGACGCGCCTCCATCCCCGTCATCTTCACGCGCCACTCCCACACGGACGCCGACGGCGGCATGCTTGCGGAGTGGTGGAACGGCGACCTCATCATGGACGGGACAGCGGAGGCGGAGCTCATGCCGGAGCTCGAGAAGCTGCCGGAGGACATGGTGGTGGGGAAGAACACCTACAGCGCGTTCAGGAACACGCGCCTAGCGGAGCAGCTGCGCGAGATGGGTGTGGAGGAGGTGATCGTCACGGGTGTCATGACTAACCTCTGCTGCGAGACGACGGCGCGTGAGGCTTTCGTCAGGGGGTTTAGGGTCTTCTTCTCCACCGACGCGACTGCCACGTCGGATTTGGAGCTGCACGAGGCCACGCTCAAGAACTTGGCATATGGTTTCGCTTACTTCGTTGATTGCAAGAGGCTTCGAGAGGGGCTCTTTGGGAATCAATGAAAGAAGATTGAGGTACATCAACGAGTGCATATGTAGTGTTTGTGAAAATGTCTGAATGAGTTTTTATTTTCTATTTTATGTATTTTTGTTCTTTGTTAGATAGCCCCTTGTATAGTTGTTAAAAGATGAAAGAAAATAATTTAAGGCTTCGATCTTCTAGATTAGTTCAATAGTGGCTGGGATTATTTATGTTTTCCTAGCAAGGTATGAATTAGATCCATGATATCAAGCAAGAGTGAGGGACTGAAAAACAAAAGTTTTCTACATAAAGATTTTCTCCATGTTTTGGGAAAACTGATACTTGAAAATTTTATAACATAAAATGGCACACAACTTGTGCTACAATAGAGCCAGAGCAATCACCTTCATAAACACAAAATTGATAATTGAAACTTTCTAATGTACAATCTTACCTCTTTCTGTTTAAGGAATCATTAAGGCCCCTAATATTCAATATAATGGAATTTATATGGAATCTGTACCTACATTCTTTCCCTCTTCAACAGTTTTACCTCTCCTTGTAATAGAAGTGTCTCCTTGTGCTTGCTTTTCTTTTTTCCTTTTTGATTATAACCCCTTGCTCCATTGCAGCTTCAATGGAACCTCACTAGTTGCGTCGTTACCCCAAGCTGGCGAAAGAGACACTTGTGACTAGCCCCATATTTAACTAGGCAATCTTCCAGGCGAACCCAAACTTCTGAATAAATAGTCAAATTTTGTTAGTGATGGAAGGTTTTTTTTTTGCTGAAGTTAGTGATGGAAGGTTGATTTAACACCAATGCTGCTCCAGTATTTTGTGGTAATCATTCCTTGGAAATGAGCGATGATCTTGAACAAGTGATTCTAATGTCCAAAATTGAGGCCTTTCTTAGCTTCTTAATTTTTACAGAGTTACAACTTGTGAAAGGATGCTCAAAAGCAGTTGCCTAGAATGTCTGCATAGCTTCTTAATTTTTACAAAGTTACAACTTGTGAAAGAATGTTAAAAATTGAGTGATGATCTTGAACTAGGTAACTTGTGAAATGAGTGATGATCTTGAACAAGTGATTCTAATGTCAAAAATTGAGGCCTTTCTGAGCTTCTTAATTTTTACGAAGTTACAACTTGTGAAAGGATGCTCAAAAGTAGTTGCCTAGAATGCCTGCATAGCTTCTTAATTTTTACAAAGTTACAACTTTTGAAAGGATGTTCAAAAGCAATTGCCTAGAATGCCTGCATAAATCCAGAAGACCATAGTTTTGGTGATGATTATGTACAGGACTTGAATTTTCTAGTGAATAAAGCTATGAACTCAAAACTTAAAGACGAACTTGATAATTGGTGGATTGAAGATGTTTTATTTCTTTGAACAAATCAATTTAATGAAGTCATTCAAACTATTAAAAGTAAAGGGATGAAATCACAGTTTGTAGGATCATGAAGAGCTTGTTAGATTGTAAAATGGCTTTCCTGAATCACTTTTGGGCTTCACAATTTGGCTCCCAATCTTCTAAACCCACAATTACAAAGAGTTCTTGTTTAGTGTGCTCCATATGGCAAAAATTTTAGTTTTTTGCAATTTTCTCTACACCCATGCCAGAAAGAATTGATTCCATGTTGGAGTAGTGTCATCTTCCAGATCTCTTGGTTAAGAATTATGGAGACAGTGAAAGTGGTTATGTTGTGGGCATTGTTATAAGGGTGGTTGAATCTTGTGTTTATTTTCTTTCAAGCAAACCCGCACCAAAAATATTTACTATTGGAAGATTTATAGATGGTTATCTTATGCTAGTTGCAAGGGATGAGAACCTTTGTTCTATAAGTTTTTAGTCACTTGCAGAAGCAATGCCAAAAGATTATCAACAGTGTAATCACAACCTCTATACAACCATTGACATGTATCTCAATTTATGGAATTTTGAAGTTGGTTTAAAGAAAAAATAAATGAAGTTATGATTGATGGGCTTGCATGGCTATTGAGTCTTATATATGTGCTCGGCTACGACTGTTTAGCTTAGTGTGTAAGAAATATGGAAGGGATAAAGTGGACTGAAAACTTGGTGAGCTAGCCCAAGTATTAGAGTGGTCACCCTTAATTTGTATAGTGATATGCTCAGTGTGTGGTTGAGTACCCCTCCCAGCCAAAGCCTGAACAAGGCCTGAAAGTTCAATATCCAAAAGCTTGGCCTTTGGATTTCTAGCTAGGAATGGGCTACACCTTATATGTAATAACTCTTTTAGACTAAGGAAAATGCGGAAAACTTTAGTCATTCACTGTACCACCAATCCAAATACTTTGGAGAGACATTTATAAATTCAGATAAGGTGCAATATCTGGAGAGACATTTATGAATTCAAATCAGGTGTAATACTTAGGGTATTACACCTAATACAATTGTAATTAATAGCTGAGATTGAAAGATGAAAAAGCAATTTTCAATCTCAACCATTAAATGAATTATATACAGCATCGCCATAGAGATGAGTATATATTACTAAAACAAAGGAATTTGCTGTTATATAGCATCGCCATAGATTGTCTAATATATAGAGTTAAATAGATTAGATTGGTTCATAATTTATTAGATTCAAGAGGTTTGAGTTCCTAATATATATATATATTTTATCCAATAAGACTAACGTCACATCTTGTGTCATATACTTGTCCCTTGGACATCGTGCCCTACAGTATTTTTAGCCATCATTATTCTATTTTTGGGCTCAATAAATATAGGAAAAAAACATTTTTCAATGTAATTAGTAGTACATAATACAAATAACATTAATAATAGACCAAAATTGAAATGAAAAAAGAATCATAACAGCATGTTAGTAATTAAAAGTTCTAGAAGCCAGTGGTAAGGTTAAATTTTTTTGTTATAATATATCAATTAAAGAAGTATTTGTTTATCTTACTTTTTTGTTGCTTTCTAATGTGGCGAGGTACATTAAATTTCTCCTTAATCCTTACCGGACAAGCAAATCTCCGATGCACCAGTTAATAAAAACCTTGAAAATTTTGTGAAAAATGTAGAAATTTTTTCTGTCGCTTATAATGTCTTTATTTCCTTTAACCTAAAAGGCATAATATACAATTCAATCTTTGAGCGCATTTTTTTGACAATTCCTGCAGAGAGCTTCCCATTATAAAGTCATCCTACAATTTCTAAAAACATCATATCATGAACCAGAAAAAATGGCGTATAACATGCAACCAAAAAAAAACTATATATCATTACTTCCAAGTATATGTACAATATTACTAAGATATGTCACCAAAAATAGGAATGTCATTCTATCAATTCTCTCTCAATTTCCTTGACTATTACCTTCTTTCTTTTCCATCTTTGAAAACCCAAATAACATTCACAAGGGGTTTTCCATTTACTTTCATTTAATCAAAGAAAAAGAAGAAGAAGAAAAAAAAAAAGCTAAAAGGACAATATTAAAAGGTATACTTGTTGGTTGGGGTTATTGGCAAGTGGTTAGGGTCTTGTTTATCTTATCAACATTTTGTTGTGTTTCCACCTTTAGGCAAAAACAGAACCACAGGACTGTACCATCAAACACACGGTAGTTTGTTCCTCCTCCTCTGGCACCTCTGTTTCTTCATCACCGATGATAACCTTTACAGCAAGAAATTTCCCAAAGCCATTAATTTTCCTTTTTTTTTTTTTTCAGGCCATAAAGCAGAAAACTTATCAATTTTGTTGAGTGTCCCAGGGAAAAAAAAATTTTGGCACTGTTATTCCTTTATTTATTTATTTTTGTAATATTTAAATGTTATTAGTGATTTTTTTTTTAAGTTTTACTAATGTTCATCCTGTACACAAGTTATAGGGTCAGTCATACCATTTTTTTCCAAATTAATTCAAGAGCACAAATGAAATTGAGCATTACTAGAGAAAAAAATTTCACAACTTATTAAGCTGAAAAGTTATAATTTATAAATAATATCATTTTCAAATTAATCCATCATTAACACTACTTTTATTTATATTGTAATCTTAGAAAAATTCACATCAACAATTGTAAAAATTTGTGTCACCAAATTTATTGTTTGAAATTCGGTTCAAGTGCCAAACCCCTTCGTTTAGAAGAAGGAAGTTTGTTTAAAAAGAAAAAAATAATAAAGGAAGTTATGATTGTTTAGCCCAAAGAATGAGAAATATGAAAGGGATAAAGACTAAAGTGAACATAAACTTGGTGAGCCAGGCCAAGTATCAGAGTGAGTGGGCCACCCCTAATTTGGAATATCTTAACACAAATGTCCCCAAGCCCAAACTCCAACCACCTTTTATATAGCTAAATCCTCAATATGCGGATGGGTACCTAGCGTCTCAGCAAAATCTTTATAACTTAAAAACTCTTTTAGATCCTCTAAGCAAAATTTGGAAAACTTTGTAGAAAGCCCAACAATGCCTATTCTGGCCCATGTCTAACTCCTCCACCTCAGATCAATGGTTATCTCTGCTCTGCTCACCAAGCGCATGTGCTCAACTGTCCATCTCCTTGCAGAAGACTCACGTGGCATTGAGGCTTTACTAGGTCCTTATTTTCGGCAATCTTTTGTTGAATATCACAGTATTCAATATTTTGAAATTGACTAATCTCTGTCTTATTTACACTAAATGTATCGCTTTTCGAAACCACTCCATCTAAAATTTCATGCCCAATGTTGCTTGGTTTACACTAAGGCCTCGTTTGGAAGGAGGGAATGGAATGGAATGGAATGGAAGTGAATGAAAAGAATAATTTTAGAATATTCTTCCCTTTTTTTGGGAGTTTTAATGGAAGGAATAGAAAGTCTATTCTCTTGTTTGGGAGTTTAAGTGGGAGGGAATGTAATGGATAGGAGGGAACACTTATTCCTCTCTATTCCCTTAAAACCTCAAATTTTCATTCTCCTGAAATTGGGAGGAATGGAAAGGAATGGAATTAAATTTAATAAATTTTTTACTAAAACTCCCAAAATACTCTTATATATTCAACTCTTTATTTTAAAATAGGGTTCTAATAGTAATATTATCATAAAATGATTCCATTCAATTCCCTCCATGTTACTCTCAAACAAGATTACTTACATTCCATTCATTTATCTTAAAACATCCAATTAAGGTTATTTAATTTCATTCCATTCCATTCATTTCCCTTACTTAAATCCACTTCATTCCATTCCATTCCATTCCTTTCCATTCCTTTATAATCATTTCATTCCATTCCATTCCATTCCATTCCTTTTGGGAACTTTGATCTCAATTTATATTTGGATTTGGATTCTAAATTGATTGATTTGAAATCAAGGGATTTCAAATCCATTGATTTTGAATTAAGAGATTTCAAATCCATTGATTTTAGCAGTTATTTCAAATCCAAACATTTTAAATGTTTAAAACTCTTAGTGGATTTGTCAAATCTAAATCCTCAATATGTGATGTGTACCCAGTGTTTCAACAAAATCTTTACTACTTAAAAACTCTTTTAGATCCTCTAAGCAAAATTTGGAAAACTTTGCAAAAGGCCCATTGACTCTTTGCAAAAGGCCCAACAATGCCTATTCTGGCCCACGTCTAACTCCTCTAGCTCAGATCAATGGTTATCTCTACTCTTCTCACCAAGCGCATGTGCTCAACTGCCCATCCTCCTTGCAGAAAACTCACATGGCGTTGAGGCTTTACTAGGTCCTTATTTTCGGCAATCTTTTGTTGAATATCACAGTATTCAATATTTTGAAATTGACTAATTTCTGTCTTATTTACGCTAAATGTATCACTTTTCGAAACCACTCCATCTAAAATTGCATGCCCAATGTTGCTTGGTTTACACCAAGGGTCAAACAAATCACTTGATTTTTTTAGGTTGCATTTGGGAACTTTGATTTCGATTTAGATTTGGATTTGGATTTTAAATTGATTGAGAGATTTCAAATCCATTTATTTTAGTAGTTATTTCAAATCCAAGGATTTTAAAGGTTTAAAATTCTTAGTAGATTTGTCAAATCTAAATCCTTGACCTTTTTTAAACTTCCCAAATAAATTATTTGGATTTTAATCACCCAAATCCAAAGCCAAATGCCTAAATCATATCATCCAAACACACCCTTAGTATTCTCCCCAAAAAAATTCTCAAATCTTCATTAAAGTAGAAGAGCCCAACAATGTGACATACATCATCCAAAATACGAAGCCAATCAAACTCTAAGATGCATACTATAAGCCAATTAACAATGTGTCTGTTACCAGACCAAACCACCTTTCAAATCCAAGAAAAACCAAAATAAAAGGCAAACAAAGGGTACCTACAAAAAATGTACATAACTCTATAGTGGAGAAGTCACTAAGAAAGTCCTCACAAATTTCATACACAATCATAAATTAATTCCACATTTCCACTTCTAGCTTGACAAAAAATGCTCCAACCGATAAATAACAAAATGATACCAGAAAAGTATAAAAATATACCTTAATATAAAAACATAACTTAATGCTTATTCCAGTAACAAAAGCCTCAAAAAATAGACTCAATTTCAGGGAGGGAAAATACCATCAATGAAATTTTAAACTTTATCCCCAATAACATACGAACCTTTTATCAACAACATTTTCAAACCAATCTTAGTCACATAATGTGACTCGGAATCATCCAAAAGTAAGTAATTAATGCCTTAATCTTCTTAAATACAATGAAAACTCAAAATTACAACCAAATAGAATACCCCATTTGATCAAATAAATCAAACTCGTTAACCTGCATACAATTGCCATATAAAGTAATCAACTTTAATAGAACTAGCTAAAATTTAAAATAAGAAAACCACGTACCCTGAACTTAAAAATCCCAAGCAAGCAATCTGTAATCACAAAAAAAGAAAAGAAAGGAATATTATTGATGATGCCGAAAATCGTCAGTAATCCACATGGTCTTCACGTACACCCGATGAAGAACCTGCACAACACGAAAGCTGAAGACCTTAGGAAAGTACCGGTGTGGTACAGGCCAAATACCCTCCGACGGTCAAGTTAGAGAAAATCTCTTATTCGCAAGTCTAAAGTGCTAGAGCTAAGGTGAATTATGCGTACCTTAATTTATGAGGATTTTGGGGTATTTATAGTAGTGTAGGGCCAAAATCTGCACCTTGGCGATGAAGTACTTTCCTTTTAGGAGAGTAATTCGTGAATTTTGTGTATCTCTTAGAGCTCTTTTCCGTATAGGAGTTTTCTTAATTAGGATTAAACGTGTGATGCAAGAATTCTTCTTACTCACGTATGCGTGGGAACCAAGCAACTGTTATGGATGGGTTTGCCTTCCTTCTTCAGCCTTTGTTCCCATTAGCCTGCTAAGTCGTCAGCGTATGCCGTTGATCCCTATAAGGCCGTCGGCTTACGACCTTCAACTTCATGTCGTCATTTCTCTACCTTCAGCCTGACGTCATCAGTTCTCTACCTTCAGCCTGACGTCGTCAGTTACCTCCCTTCAGCCTATCGGGAGCGTCAGGAGTATTTTATAAAATCATCCTTATCAATTATTATCGAAAATTTAAAACTTTATCCCGAAAAACATTCCAAGCCATTATCAGCAATATTTTCAAATCAATCCTAGTCATAGAATGTGAGCCAAAATCATCCAAAATAAAAAGCCACACCCATGTTTAATTTTTTTAGGTGCAATGAAATCCCCAAAATTACAAACAAACAAAAAAATGAAACACCCCATTTGATTAAATAACTCATACTCATAACCCACATATAATTGGCACATAAAGTGATTAACTTTGATAGAACTAACTATAAATTTTTAACGAAAACCCAGTACTCTTTTCTGACACAGACAAAAAAAAAAAAAAATTCTACTAAAACAGTATTGCTGAGTTCAATTTGATTTGGTTTCATTTCATAGAGAATAAACAGAAACAAAAATCAGTTCCTAGTTCATATTTTCTTTTTCTCACTTCATTTTCTAAACAACCAATAAGAGAGAGAGAGAGAGAGAGAGAGAGAGAGAGAGAGATGCCTGGTAACTATTAAGATTAAAACCCAAAAAATAAGCGAATTTGTATGAGATTTGAAATGTGATATTTTATAGTGAGAAAGTGAGAAAGAGAGTTTATTTTGGATGGCTTATGCAGATAAGAGTTTTTGTAAGAGACAAAACTGTGACTGTAAGAAAACAATGGTAGGAGAGAAAAAAAAAAAAAGGAAAATAATTTAACTTTTCAGGTTTCAACTTCCAACCTAAGCTTTCGAATCCATGAATGATGCCCCATCTGGGTTCAACTCCTTTCAAGTTTTGGAGAAGTTATAAAGTCCTCATGGTAGATAAGTGACGTGATTCACTATTCCACTAAAAGACTCCCATCTATTTAAAATTGCTGAGTCAAAAAGTTCTTTTAAATAAAAACTTATTACTGACTTAGTAATTTTAAACAAGAGTAAGTTTTTTAGTGAAATAGTGGACAAATGACGTGGTCTACCATGAGTACCGTATAATTTCTCCAGATTTTGTAATTTACATTTTTAGGAGTTCTACGTCCATAGCATTTTCGTAATATTTTCACAATAAATCATAGATGGTAAGTTGTTATTGGTTCTAATTTAAATCTACTACTTAAATTACTTTTTTGCCCACCTATAACAACCAATCACTTAGGATTTGTTACGAAAATATTGTGGACATGCTTTTCCAATTCTCATGCCATATCAGCAAAGTCTATATGTGGTGGGTCCCATAAAAAGTGTAGTTCTTACTTCTCATCATATTTATTTGGTTAATAAATCACTAATCCATGTGATGCACTGGCAAATTATGTTATAAAAGTCATGTCATGAATTAATTAGATCAATTTTGATAGACTCCAAAGTTGGTGATTTCAGCCTATTCTTAGTTTAGATTTTTATAACATCTCTAGTGCCTTTTGTGACTATAATTTTTAAAAATATATATATAAGAAATAATTTCAATTCATGGTAATAATTCTTTATTATTAAATTAAGATGCCAATTAATTTT
The DNA here is from genome assembly GCF_040712315.1 of Castanea sativa. Classification (NCBI taxonomy): domain Eukaryota; kingdom Viridiplantae; phylum Streptophyta; class Magnoliopsida; order Fagales; family Fagaceae; genus Castanea; species Castanea sativa. Next base: position 5,230,922 of record NC_134015.1, on the reverse strand, counting down.
TTGTGTATCAAATTTCTTATTTGATGACAATAATATTTTATTAGTTGAGTTATATAGAATCTCATTCATGGCTATAATACTTGATATATGGTTATTTTTCAATATGATAGGAATTAAAGACAATTTTAACAAAATTGTTGCTATATGTGATCGCGAAGTTGCCTTGCTAAAATAACAAAAACAAAAGTTTCTTGTAATGGAGCTTTGTCTCAAATTTTATTTTGCAGTATTATAGCACTCGCATCAGTGTTTGTATAATAGAAAAAAATATTACATTTTATTCAACTTAAACCAAAAATTCACCCACATCACGATATACAAAGTTATATAGAGATACATGGTTTCTACAATAACCGTGTATATTTACACTAATACAATTCATTTTGCATTTAGTTTTTTATTATTTCTTTATGTATCTCAAGGACAACATAAGAGAATGGATGGTGATTGTTATGTGTGAAGAAAGAGAAATTTTTTTAAAAAAATTATATTATAATGAAATATAGTGTAAGTGGGTTCTAGTTAGCTTAACTGGTAAAAATTTTTATGGTTGAATAAGAGATGTGAGATTCAATCCCAGCCTACACTAAAAACTGATTAGTGTTTTGGTCTAATAATAAAGAACTATCATAAGAAGTAGACGTTATAGGTTAAAACTTTTTCAAAAAAAGAAAAAAGAAATAAAGAAATAAAGTGCAAAATAGATAATCTGATATAGAGTGTTTTGAAAAGCGAGTATGTAAAATTTAAAAAAAAAAAAGTATATTCTTATATTAAAATAAATAAAAAAAATTTGCACAAGCTGATGTGAATGCTCGTACTCTTAGCATTAGGTAACGGAGTCCATAAGTATAGAGCTTGAAAATCATATTATTCTTCGAAGGAGTCAATAAAGCATAGCAGACAGCATATAAGATCATAAGAAAATCAAGACAAAGAAAATCTGATTGTCTAGTGGTTTCAATTTAATTCTTTGCATTGTAATCATTCCTATTGTAATAGTACTATTACAATAAGAATGATTTACAATGCAATGAAAATGATGAGGTTTACTTCTTTATTATAATATATTGTCTTGAAATTAACAACTTTATTAATTACGTAGATCTCTTTGGCTTTGGCACCAATTTTGGTACACTAGCTAGTTGATAAAGTCAATAGTATGCTTTGCATATGCTCTACAAAGGAAAGTATTAGAGCATTCTCATCAAAGATTGCAAATATTTTAGCATTTAACATCTCAAAATCCTACTTTATCAATTTTAACATACCACTTTACAATACACCCAACATCAAACATTCTATTTATTTTACAACTTCATTTAAATAATATTATTTTTATTTTATCACTGAGGCTCTCTCTTTTTCTGATGAAACCCACCAATTTCTTCTCAGTCCAAGCAACCTCAGTCACAGCCACACCCATGGCTAGCCACTGCCAACCACCACCGTAGCCCAACCTCACCCCAATACCAACAGCCACAACAGGCACCACAAAACCTACCACCCACCCACCTCGATCTCAACCCCAACCAAAACCCACCACCACCCACCCACCCTGTTCTCAACCCTAATCAAAACCCACCACCACCCATACCCAACTTAACCCAACCAAACCCATGACCCATCACCATCCACGACCAAAAACCCATCACCAAAACCACACTCACGGCCAAACACTACAACCACAGCCACAGTGAGAATCAAACCCGAATAAAAACCCACCATGCATATCCAAATGGACTAAACACCCACCAAACATTACAGCCACAGCTCTAGTCACGACAAGGACCACCAAGAATCACAAGACACCGGCCACAACAACCACAAGAAAACGCACAACACGCCAATCTCCACACTGGTCTGCACACCGATCTCACGCCATCACTCCGTTCTCCTCGCCACCAAGTCGATCTCAAACATACGATCTCAACCGTGCCACCAAGTCAATCTCCATGCAAATCAGTCCAACCCAACTCTGGTGGCAAGTTTTGAATGAGAAAGGGAGAGGGAGTGAGGACTACAGAGAGAACCAAAGTGCAAAGAGAGATGTGGGAGATGGAGAGACAGAGAGCCAGAGAGAGAACAAATAAATTAATAAAATAATATAATATCTTGCTACTGTACACTCTCAAAAATGAGAGTGCATTGTAGCAAGATGGCAAATCTTTTAGCATATGCAAGTTTTGATGGAGTGGGTTTTTTGGGTTTCAAATTCTAAAATTTAAGATTTAGCATTTTTGCATTCTTTGATGAGAATGCTCTTAGCATCTTGTGTGATTATGCCTTGCTTGAGATAGTTGGGCACGTAGGATCATAAGACAAATGCACTACAGGTAATGTTGACCAAACTTCCAAGAAAGGAAGCAAATTGTGCATGGTGCTTTTTTTTTTTTTTGTTGAAGGAAACAGTTTTTCTTTCTTTCATTCCCTACTGTGTTGTTTCCCCCACAATCACATTCACAATACAAGAATAATATGGGTTACTATTGAAAAATTCTATAGTCACAATTTTTTTACGGGAATAAGTATAAAAGTTCTCACAACATTTTTCCCAAAACTTGTTAATCTGGTGAGTTATTAATAGAACAGTATTTTTTTTTTCTCATTAACATCATTTTTATGATACATCAATCACACACAAAAAAACAACAACATCAATAATTATAAAATTTAAAGAAATTATAAAATTTGTTTGGATCTTTTGATTTATCACATGCCAAACCCCTTCAAAATAAGAAGCTAGAAAGGAAGTTAAGTGTGTATATAGAAATTAAGCCTTACATTGGTCATCACTATTTAGCCCAGAGAGTACTGAGAAACTATATGGTAGGAGTAAGGTGGACTGAAAAACTATATGTGAGTCATCACTAATTTGAAACACCTTATTACAAAAATCCACGGGCCCAAACTTTGACCACCCTTTCTAAAGTTGAGTGCTTAGTATGCTTGAAAGTTCAATATCAAGAAGGGCACATGATTTTGGCTAGGAATGGCCTACATCTCTTATAAGTTAAAAACTCTTTCAATCTCTCTAAGCAAGATGAGGAAATTTAGAAGTAGGCCCACTTGAAATTTCCAAAGTACAATTTTAAGAAAATTCCACCTCAAAATTAATCATACGCAAGAGATAGAGCTTTATGTGTGTATAACCTAGTTAGAGATACATAACAAAATCTCATAAATAAATGAGAAAATAACATTCTAGCATGGACATGTTTAGAACAAATAAAAATAGAAAAAGAAAATGGTAGTAAGAAGTCATGACATGGATAAGTAAGATTAAACAATATAAAAGATTAGAGAAAAGGAAAAGAAAAATATAAAAATCTAAGTTTTTGGCAAGCAAGTATAAATGTCTTGCTTGCTTGTGTTGGAGAATGAATTTATTTTTTGATACAATAGGATACACTATATATAGTGGAAGCCATTAATGAGTTCTTCATGACCTTACTTCTAATAATATTGAAATTGAGGCTAACTTGGAGGCCTTCCTCTATTTGTTTTGAAGCCAAAATTGAATTTTTCTTGCTATAAGTATTGATAGTTGCCTTTGCAAATTTGTTCATATATATGCGCGTGTTTTTCTATTATTATTCATAAACAGTAAGTTGCTATGCTTGCTTAAAAATTTTCATATAGATATTAAATGTAGTAAATTTTTATCGCACTTGGATTAATACGATATTTTTGTGAGACATTACCACTAAATAGATTGGTTTATGTTACCGTATTCTTGAATCCATGTTTTTATTTAATATCAACTTATAAGTTAATCACATACAAAATTTCATAATAATAAGTTGTCATTTACCATTAAATCTATAAGGTTAGCAATTTAGTATATACAAATACCCAAAAAAAAAAACGTAAGAGTTCTTAATAGACTATTGAGTTTTTAATGCCTAACACCTTGATATTCAAAAAGAATAATAGACCATCTTAATATTTGGTAAATATGATAGTTATAGCAAAAAAATTTATTCCAACTATGAGTTTAGCAAACTATTATCATTAAAATTAAAAAAAAAAAAGAAGGTATTGAGTTTTGTAACTTTTGTAAAAGTTATCCACAGTTTAATTTGAACCTAAACTTCAAAAGTTACAACAGGAGAAAGAGAACTGAACCTTGAATGTCATGAACATACTAAAGGGGTCAACTAGTTGAGCTACAAAGTTCTTGACTATCAAATAATCATTTTTTTCATATTAATAGTAATAACTATCGTTTGCAAACATTATTAAATCTTTTTATTTTCCTATTTATCGCACATGGGGAAGAGAGGATTTAAACCTAAGTTCCCTTCGTGAAGAACATCTAATAACACCACTAAGTTACAAAACTGTTGACAAAATGTTAACAAACATAAAGATTAAAGGAGTAATAGATTGAACATTCAAAAAAAAAAAAGATAAATTGAATGATCAAAGGACAAAAAGAGACACATGCTATCCTTTGTTCAATTAAGAATATACAAATACAATTATTACTAAATTTACTTGAAATAAGAAAATTGAAAGCAAAAGGCTTTGCTCTTACATTTTTGTATCCTCAAACTATAGTCACTACTAAATTTATTGTTGGAAGTTTTGTTGGATTGGCTTTGTTTTGAGTTGTAGTAATTGACCTGACTTAAGTAAAAAGTTGCATAATAAAGAACTAACCATATCAAATATGAAAGCAAACTTAGATGCACTCCCTTCTTGATATATAGAATAAAGGAAAACTTAGACTTGGGTTAGATATTTTTTGATAAATGGTAAGAATTGACATAAGCGAAACAAAGTTTAAAAAAAAACAAAAAAAACAAAATTAGTCTCAAGAATTGGGGGAAGAAATTTTTTTTTTTTTTGGTAACAATGAAAAATTAGTGCCAAAGAGTGTGCACAAAGGACTGGGTTGCCATCTTCATCAATTGCTTGGCTTCTTGGAATATAGGTTCAGGAGCAACTTTGATTTGTAGACTTTGAAACATTCTCTTTTGGATTCGGAGGTCTTTTAGGAGAATTTCTGCTTCCATGTTGTTTGTATTTGTAGTTTCCAGCTCTTCCACTAAGTTTTCCAGAACTAACAAGTAAGATGGCTTTTCTATATCCTTCCTTCCAAGTAGTGTAGAGAGCCTCGTGAATAGTTAAAAGATTGTTGGTCTTCTTATTCCTTACATGCCATGAAAAACATCCTTTCTTGGGGGAAGAATTAAAGGCATGGTTGGAATTTTTGTTGTTAAAGTATTCTTATTATTTATTCTTATCTCTTTAGGTGCATTTCCTCAAAAAAATCATATTTAGAAAAAGAAAAAAAATTAAAAAATTAGTCTATATCTTTAGAGTTTTAAGTTTAAACACTGCCTTCCACTTTGGGATTGCAAACAAAAAATAATAATAATAATATATTTAACAAGAGGAAGTTACAAATTATATTGCCTATTTCTTTACAAGAGATGATTTCAACATCTTTCATAACAGTAGTTTTTTGACACAACCATAAAATTATTCATCTCCACCTGGGCCACACTCATGCCTCTTAAACAATCAGGCCCAAATCCAATTTTCATGTAAAATCCAAACTGCTTTACTTGCTTTTTAGACACATAGTTTTGAAATTTGCACCATTCAATGAACCGTAAAAAGAATAGGTTCAAGATTTTTGAGATTAGACCCAGGTTGAACCGTGATTACGTTATAATTAATTTAATAATTATTTAAAAAATAAACAAATATATTAAATTAGTAAAAATTAAAATTTTAACTAAAATAAAGATAAATAATTATATATGTATATACACTTAGCATTTTTCTCGGAGCTCTTAAGTCATGACAAATCTTACTTGAGTACCTAATAATTTTTATTTTTAATTTTATAAGACCCATAAAATGGTTAAGAGAGAAATTGGTCTATCTGCCCATGGCTAAGCCTATTTGACAACCCAATCAAAAAGAAATTTCTGCCCAAGTCCGTTTGAATAGTCCACCATTTATGAATTAAAAAAAAAAAATATATATATATATATATATATGATATGATGCCTGCCTATTAAGAAATGGGTTTTTTTTTTTTTTTTTTTTTTTAAAGATAAAAGAAATGGGTTAAATACAAATGCTAGTAGAGTAGTAGTGCTTGACAGTAAAGCATTGGTGGTTGACAGTACAGTAAGGCAAATATTAGTGGCTGAGTTGAAAGCAGCAAAAAAGGAGACTCCATTTACCAAAAAAGAAGAAGACTAGAGGGAAAAATGCCGAAGCAGTATCGTCAAAAACAGAGGGAGAGAGCAGAAAGAGTGTGAGCGAGACAGAGAAGAAGAACAGGAAGATGGGGGTGCTATCTCAAGTCTGATAGCGTCTCACGGTGGTTGAAGTTTCAGCCATCAACAATGGCGGTAAGCCGGTAAGTACCAAAAAATTTTCAGGAAAAAAAAAAAAAAAAAAAAACCTTTATAGTCAATGTGTGTGTCCCGTGCGGTAGGGACACACATTGACTCACGTTTCCAAGTTTGTTTAATAGCTTGGGCCTGTTTTTGAGCCCATGAAAGAAAATGAGTCCATATTCCATTATATAAGCAGCATTTTAGGTTAAAGTGTTTCATAATTTTTGTTGAGAGAAAGGAAGCGGCGGCAGCCTATGATGTGGAGAAATGCGTGTGCATCTTTATCCACCAGATCTGAGTATGTTCCAACTTGTTCTCTCCCCTTTTATGTAAGGGTTTCATTTCATGTTCCTACTTGTTCTCTTAGTACTACTTGTACAACTTTTTCTAGTTGTTATAATGTCGAAAACCCAAATCAGTTCATGACTTATGTGAGAATTCGATACAGAGACTTTAATCATGGTTTGGATCCGTTTGATAAACTGCTTCATCTGAACCTATTGCCTGCAATTATATATTTCATTAGTTTATATTTTGCAATTGCAGCAATAAAGTATTATTCGACCGTGATTACTTTGTATAAGGATTTGAATCTTAAATGTTGTTGTCAACTTGTCTCTTTCAAATGTGTTAATTAATTGCTTCTGCCATTTGAAATGGATTAGTTGTTGCCTTTTATTATCCTAAGCTTTAGTTGCTTAGGAAGATGGAAGATGATAGGCTGTTGGTATAATGTCAAGTTAATTGTGCCTGTGCCTTCAATATTCTGAAGAAGCTGTTCTATATCTCTCATTAGTGATTCTTCTGACATTGTACTTGCACTGAGCTCACTTAAAGTAAGAAATATGACAAGTAACCCAGCTCATCCTCTGTAAGTTATCAATTTTTTTTTTCCCTTGCAAGGAATAAAATATTTTCTTCCACGGTAAAAGGCGGACATTATCATTGACAGTTTATGTAATGACAGATTCAAATAGTTAAAAAGACTTGAATTTAGAATTGAAGAAAAAGGATTTGGAAGCCAAGAAAAACAACTATTAGATTATCTCTTTCTTTGAAAAAGAAGTTGGAAGCCAATAAAAAAAAAAAGAGATTTGGAAGCAAAGAAGAATGAGAATGGATGGATATGAATAGAAGAAATTATGATGCTAGTTCATGATAATTGTCTGTAAAATTGTAATAAAATATTTTGTTTGGTATATAAAAGTGTTCATCTCTTATTTTTCATCAATGGATATTGTAAGACAAAGAATTAATGAGAAAATTAGACTCTCTCACTTGTGTGGTATATTTATTCCAAATATTGCAGGCTTGTGTTCCAATGTACATGGTGAGGTTACTCATTTCAAAAATTGGAAAATATTAAGTTGGATCTCAATATTTTAATCTATAATATCCTTGTAGATGGAATGTGCAAAGCACTAGGAAACTTGGAACTACAGGTAACTATTCTCTACCTTGTGAAGTGGAGTAGGACTAGCTAACTAGTAAATGAAGCAGGTCCGACATTGTGGAAAATTGATGACAGTGGTTGCTTAGTTGATTGCTTGATAGGTAACATGATAATCTAAAAGATATATTAGAACAGCAAGACAACATGGACAATGAAAACTTCAGCAGAAAACTTGTTTGATGATTGTGGAAATAAAAAATTTGAGGAATCTCCTCAAAAGCTTTTGTGTAGAGGCTATCTTAATATAAATAATTGTTATCTTCATTACTGATTGCTCTCTTTTTCCGTTTCGTGGGACAAGGTTACAATTTTCATCTTTGAGTGCATTTTTTTGGACACCTTAATTGCTTAGGATGGACCGTACTATGACAATTCTCGTAGACAGCTTCCTCTTATAAAGTCATCCAACAATTTCTACAAACAGCATATCACGAACCAGAAAAAACGGCACATACAACCACAAAAGATGATATATCATTAATTCCATGTCACCAAAAAACAGAAATGTCATTCTATCAATTCTCTCAATTTCCTTGAGCATTCCCTTGTTTCTTTTCTATCTTTGAAAAACCCCAAATAACATACACACGGGTATTTCCATTTCCTTTCATTTTCATTTCATTTAATCAAAGAAAAAGTTAAAAAATAAAATAAAATAAAAGGAAGTAAGCTAAAAGGACAATATTAAAAGGTATACTTGTTGGTTGGGGTTGCTGGTAAGTGGTTAGGGTCTTCTTTATCTTATCAACATTTTGTTGTGTTTCCACCTTTAGGCAAAAACAGTACCACAGGACAGTGCCATCAAACACACTGCAGCTTGGTCCTCCTCCTTCAACTTCCTCCTCCTCTTGCACCTCTGTTTCTTCATCACTGATGGTAACCTTTGCAGCAAGAAATCATTTCCCAAAAGCCATTAACTTTGTCTTCAAAGACTCTCTCAGATTTCTGCCACTATTGCCAACAGCTTTAGCAGTGGGTGTGGATGTGGCATTGGAATTGGATTTGGTGGTAGTGGCAGTAGCACGAGCATTTGATCTATATATTTTTCCTATATGATACATGACTCAAACCCACATAGAATTCCTCCTCTATCTGTACCTAATCCCACAAGCATTACACAGTGACTAAAAAAACAACAAACAAAAAGAACCATCAATCTAAAACACAAACACACAACACAAAATGACAAACAAAAAAGACTAATAAAATTGGAAATATTAAATAAATACCCAAAAATTTAAACAAATGCAACAGAATTGAAAGACATTTCCCCAAAGAAAACCCAAATTGAGGAGACTTAAAGCTCAATAAAAAATTCAGATAAGAAATCAGTATTTTAAAAAAAAAAAGAAAAAAAAGAAAAAAAAAAAGTAAACTGAGATGACCAATGGGTCTTGAGGTTTGGCTAAAAAAAGAATATAATTATAATTCAGCCACTAAGAAAAGAGAAACCCAAATATCAATGTCACAAACCCAACACAAATTAAAGGTGAAGTCCCAAATGATGATTGAGGAAACTAGAAGGGATAAAATTAGAAACCCTTTAAATCAAAAGCATAAACCCAGAATAATCAGGGTAAAATTACGTGAGTATAGTGATTTTCTTTGAATTTTTTTTTTTTTTAAAACAATGTCTGTGGAACATGCTTGCACTCTTATCCATATGCATGCTAACTAAGTGTGTGTTTGGCATGGATTATTTTTGTCAACTTATTTTACTATTCGGCTTATTTTTGTTACTATTCATGGGTCTCACTGCATTTTTTGGTACTTTTCATAGGTTCTTAGCTAATTTTTATCTTTATTTTTAGTAACTAATTTTCAGTTTCAGCAAAATAAGAGTCCGTTTGGATACAGCTGAAAACTGAAAATACTGTAGCAAAATAATTTTTAAATGTGTGAATAGTACTGCGGGACCCATTTTAATAAAAAATTGCTGAACAATATATGAACAGTATGCGCACAATACATTTTGTCTGAAACACTTCAGAAAAGAAAAAAAAAAAAAAAAAGGCTGGAAAAGCTGGACGCGTTCAGCTGTATCCAAACTAAGCCTAAGCATCCCAAATGAATCCTAAAATAACAAAAACAAAAGTTTCTTTTAATGGAGCAAATTTCAAATTTTATTTGGCGTAAATGCACTTTTAGTTCCTACATTTTGACGCTTTTTTATTTTAGTCCCTACATGTTATTTTTACCATTTTTAGTCCCTAAATCAATTAACGCGTGTTATTTTCGTCATTTCCGTCAGTCAACCGACGGAAATTGCTGAGGTGGCAGCTGGAAAAATTAATATATTATTAAAAATGCCACATCATCAACACACATCAGCATATAAATTTAAATAATTAATAATTAATTTTAACTAAATAAAAAATTAAAAACCAAAATTTACATAAATTAAGATCTAAATGTTTGTTGAACAAGAACACCAAGCCAAAAATTTTCAAGCCAAAAATTTTAAAACCTAAAAAATTAGCATAAGATCCAAACATACTATTCTCAAACCGGCTCCACACTTTCATCTCAAACTCAAACTCTATTCTCTCATCTCAAACTCAAACTCTATTCTCTCATCTCAAACTCAAACTCAAATACTGATACAAACAGATCTAATCCGATCAAAGAAATGTAAAGTAGAATCAAATCGAAGAAAAAGAAGTTGAAAACAGAAGAGAGCGAGGGATTTAGAAGAATCGGACCTGCATATTGCACTTGACGAGATCGAGAGGAGTGACAGCCATGTGAGTGAGACCATAGCTAAGAATATCGTCGGTGGTACAGGGGGCGTAGAAGGCCGGCGAGAACATCTTGATCTTGCCAGGCTCGCTCGGCGCCAGAACCAACAGCGAGCAGATCTGCTTACCGAAAATATCAAACCCAGAACAAATACCCAAACCCAAAAAATCAAATACCCAAACCCAAAAAATGAAACTAGAAAAACAAAAAAAATAAAATCCGGATTACGAGGGCTTGTTGCGGCAGCGACAGCTGGGTAGACTCTCGCGTCGCGTCAGCGTGATGATGATGATGGCATCGTGTCGGCGTCTGGGCTCACTATCTCACGTCACGTCGGCGTCTGGGCTTAGGGGCTCACTATCTCTCTGTCTCGCCTCTCTATCTCTCTGTCTCGCCTCACTATCTCTCTATTTCCTTTCTCTTTTTTTTTTTCCTTCCTCAGCTCCTCTTTCACTTTCTCCGTTAGATAACAACACCTCTCTCTCTTTGTGTCACAATGTTGAATCTGTTGGAGTTGTGGGATCTATGATAGCTGATTTGAGTTTAGATCTGTTATGGATTGGTTGGGCTTGCTGTTGTTGTGATTTTTTTGGGTTTGTGTGTTTGTTTGATTCAATGAGCTGAGTTGGCCAGGTTGGTTGATTTTGTTGTTGATTTTTTGAAATAAACTGGGTTTTGTTTGAGTGTTTGGGTTTTTGAGTGTTTGAGATTTTTGGGTTTTCTTTGATTTTATGATTTTGGCTATGAATCTTTGGGGAAGAACGAGAAAAACTTATGGTTTTTCAGCATGGATCTTTCAGCATTGGTATTTGTTCTCTTCTCGAATTTCATTGCATTATTGATTTGATTTTAAGTGGAGAAGGAAGTTGATTCAATGGGTTTAATTTTTTGGGTTTGATTTTCTGGGTTTGTGTTTCTAAATTTGAGTTTGTGTTTTTAAATTTTTTTTATTTAGTTATAATTAATAAATTAATTTTTTAAATTTATATGCTGATGTGTCATGATTATGTGGCATTTTTTATAATATATTAATTCCTCCGGCTGCTACCTCAGCAATTTCCGTCGGTTGACTAACGGAAAGGACGAAAATAGCACGCGTTAATTGGTTTAGGGACTAAAAGTGGTAAAAATAAAATGTAGGGACTAAAATGAAAAAACGTCAAAATGTAGGGACTAAAAGTGCATTTACGCCATTTTATTTTGCAGTATTAGTATTAGTCTATTAGATAATGGAGTCCATAAGTATAGAGCTTGATAATCATATTATTTTCCAAAGGAATCAATAAATAAAGCATAGCAGACCACATGTTAGATCACAAGAAGATCAAGATACTAATTGATCAAAAAATCTGATTTGTCTAGTGGTTTCAATTTAATTCTTTGCATGTAGTGAATATTCTTGACCTTCACAAATATAAATTACATTGTTTGACTAATTGTAAAGCACATGGCTTTATATAAGGCCCAAATTGCTTGATATTTCAACTAACACATGTCTGAGTACTATATATAATCTGATCAAATCCTTATAATTATGTTCATTGGGCACAAGGTCGATTGTTTCTTGCTCAAAAGAATTATTATTACAATAAGAATGATTACAATGCAATGAAAATGATGATAACTTGTTTTTTAGGCCACCATAAGATATATATATATATATATATATATATGTTGTCTTGAAATTATCAACACCATTAATTACGTAGATCTCTTCAGCTTTGGCACCAATCTTTGTACTGCACTGGCTAGTTGATAAAGTCAATACTCAATAGTATGTTGTAACGTGAAGTTTTGCATATGCTCTACAAAGGGAAGCATTAGCATCTTGTGTGATTATGCCGTGCTTGAGATAGTTCTTCTTTCTTTCATTCCGTACTTGGGGAAATTTCTTTGTTTCATTCCCTACTCTGTTGTTTCCTCAACAATCACAATACAATAACAGTACGGGTTACTTTTGAAGCAATAAGTCTACTGAATATTTTTTTCACCAAATTCTTTCATTAGCATTACTCCCAAGTGAAGTAATCTTGTAGATGCCTTGTCCCTTTTTCTTTTTTAGGCCACAAAGCAGAACTATTACATTTATTCTCTTTTTTTATTATTTAAATCTTCTCAATGATTTTTAAAGTTTTATTGATGTTCATCATGCACATTGAGTTATAGCCTTATAGGGTTGGATTTGGTTGAACTCTTTTTATTCTTTGCTAAAAACCATGATTGATAACTTGAAATCCGTTGCATCATTTTCTCCCAATTAATTCTAGTGCATGTTTGAAATTGAAAATTTCTACAGTTACAATTTCTTTTAGGGGAATAGTTACAACAATTATCACAATATCTTCCTAAAATTTGTTAAGGTGGTAAGTTATTATTGGATCACTATCACTTTCATATTAACTTACTATAAACATCATTTTTATGATACATCAATCACAACAAACAACATCAACAATTATAAAAAAAAAAATTGTAAAATTTGTTCAGATCTTTAGATTTATCACATGCAAAATCCCTTCAAAATAAGAAGTTATAAAGGAAGTTATGATTGAAGTGCATATATAGAAATTGAACCTTACATTGGCCATCACTGATTAGTCCAAAGAGTGAAAAAATATACAAACGATGTAAAATGGGCTTAAAAACTTGGTGATTTAGCCCAAGTATCAGAGCAGTTGATCCATCACTAATTTGAAACACTTTATTACAAATATCCACAAGTGCAAACTCTAACCACCACCCTTTGTATGGTTGGGTGCTTAGTGCTTAGTAGGCTTGAAAGTTTAATATCAAGAAGGGCACATGATTTATGGCTAGGAATGGACTACAACTCTTATAGGTTAAAAACTCTCTTAGTCTCCCTCCCTAAGCTACACTGCTACATGAGGAAAACTTGCAATATGCCCACATGAAATTTACGAAGTACAATTTTGAGTAAATTCAACCTCAAAATTCATCATACCCAAGAGATAAGCTTTATGTGTGTATAATGCCTAATTAGAGAAACATAACAAAATCTCATAAATGAATGAGAAAATAACATTACATGTTTAGAAAAAATAAAAATAGAAAAAAGAAATGGTAGAAGAAGTCATGACATGGATAAGTAAGATTAAAAAATATAAAAGATTAGATAAAAGAAAAAGAAAAGTATATAACTCTAAGTTGTTGGCAAGCAAGAATATATTTCTTGCATGCTTGTGTTTTTGTTCTTTCTTTTTGTCCTTTGGAAGAGTGACACTTATCTCATATTCCCTTCACCATTTTTTTCTTTGTCTTTTTTTTTGGGTAGAAAATATTCCCTTCACCTCTTTTTTTTTTTTTTTTTGGGTAGAAAATATTCCCTTCACCTTAGTAGCTAAATCAAACGGTTAAAAATAAATCTCGGGAGACAAAAGTAACTCCTTTAGAGATGAGTATACATTACTAAAAGAAAAGAGTTTACTATTATACTGTATCTCCATAGATTGACTAGACTCTAGAGGTAAATAAATAAATTTCTCCAAAATAGATTGGTTCCAAATTTATTTGATTCTAGAGGTTTGAGTTCTTAATACTCTAAAAGAGTGACTCTTATCTCATATTCCCTTTACCTTAGTAGCTAGCAACCTAAATCAAACTAATTAAATACCTTAGGAGACAAAAGCTACTCCTTTTTAATCATAGTGGCAAATCTGAAAAAGAATTAAACCATGTGAGAGATGAGTATACACTATAAACTACTAAAAAAATAAAAGAATTTTCTGTCATATTGCATCTCCATAGATTGTCTAGACTCTAGAGGTAAACCAAAATAGGTGGGTTCTGAATTTATTTGATTCAAGAGCTTTGACTTCCTAATATTTTTTTTATCAAACAATGCTAATTTCACATTTTGTGGTATCACCTAATTTAATAAAATCATCTACAACTTTAGAAGTGGGTCTAAAATCATCAACAATTGCATTCTTTTACAGTTAATTTTTTTTTTTGTTCCTCATGGACTTATCCATGGCCATGATCACCATTGGCAAACCACATCATATCCGTGCATTTGCTCTTTGCAAGAATAGTAACTTCTTTGGACTCAAACTATAGGTGAGTTTGGCATCAACTTTAAGCTTTTAGTTTTAATGTATAGTTTAAGACCTCACCTTTTTTTTTTTTTTTTTTTTGCATTTTCTCACTTTTTCAAATTTTTTCAGGCTAGAAGTATAATATAGTACACTTTCAACAAAAAACTAGATAAGTTGTTTCCAAACAGACCCATATTTCCTACATTCAACATAACTAAGATCCAAGCCTCTTTCTGTAGAACCTGTGCAGACACAGTTGGCATTATTTTTTAGCCATTATTTATAGTCTTTAAGCGATGGGGAGAGGTTGTGGAACCAATTGGCATTCATTTGGAGCACTGGCTGTAGTATATTATTATACTACAAGCTTTTGGGCATGGTTTTTGAGTGATACATTTGTACAAAATTTGAATTTTGTTCTGCCTCCTTTTTGGTCATATTCAAATCAATATGTCCTCCTTGTGAGTTACACTCTCTTCCTTTTTCTCAGACATGCAAATGAATGTAGATTTTAATTCTCTTGTGAAGTTCATTAATAGTATTTTAATATAGTAGGCGGAAATTTAGAGAAGCAATGTTTTCAACATTTATCTAGTACCTTCATTCTTACACTCTTTTGTTCTTTAGGAAATATTTTTCTTTTATTTATTTATTTTTACTTTTTGGAGGGTTTTCACTAATTTGAAACACTTTAGGTCCAAAGTTTAACCACCCTTCCTATACTTGGGTGCTTAGTAAGCTTGAAAGTTCAATATCAAGAAGGGCACATGATTTATGGCTAGGAATGGGCTACAACTCTTATAAGTTAAAAACTGTTTCAATCTCCCAAAGCTAAAGAATTAGCTTGGACATGTTTAGAAAATAATAATAATAGAAAAAAGGAAAGGGTAGTAAGAAGTCATGTTTAGATGCACTCTGTTCTTGATATATAGAATAAAGGAAAACTTGGACTTGGGTTAGATACTTTTTAATAAATGGTAAGAATTGACATAAGCGAAACAAAAAAAAAAAAAAAAAAAAATACAAAATTAGTCTCAAGAATAGGGGGAAGTTTTTTTTCTTTTTTTGGTAACAATGAAAAATTAGTGCCAAAGAGTGTGCACAAAGGACTAGGTTGCCATCTTCACCAATTGCTGGGCTTCTTGGAATATAGGTTTAGGAGCAACTTTGATTTGTAGATTTTGAAACATTCTCTTTTGGATTCAAAGGTCTTTTGGGAGAATCTTTGCTTCCTTCTTGTTTGTATTTGTAGTTTCCAACTCCTCCGCTAAGTTTTTCAAAATTAACAAGTAAGATGACTTTTCTATATCCTTTCTTCCAAGTAGTGTAGAGAGCCTCGCGAATAGTTAAAAGATTGCTACATCCTTTCTTGGGGGAAGAATTAAAGACATGGTTGGAACTTTTGTTGTTAAAGTATTTTTATTATTTATTTTTAACTTTTTTGCATGGTTTTAAAACCCGGACCGTTCATTGAATTATAAAGGGAAGAGGTTTCAGGTTTTTGAGATCGGACCGAGGTTCAACCAAGGTCGAACTATGATGACGTCATAATTAATTTAATAATTATTTAAAATATAACTTAATATATTAAATTTGTATAAATATAAAATTTGTCTAAAATAAACCAAATAAATATAAAGACCATCTTTCAAATGTATTTTTTATATCACAACTTCTATTATAGTGTTCAAAAATCAACGCAATATTATCAATTGTTTATAATAATAATAATAATAATAATAATAATAATAATAATAATAATAATAATAATAATAATAAAGAAAAAAGAAAACTTATTCATTTACAATATACTATCTGTGGGGGGTAAAAGTACTTGAATAAACGTTTGGGGTTTGGGCCTGATTGATTAGTATAAGTCTGTTTGATCAGGGCCTCTAGGCCCACAGGTCGGTCCGCACTATAATGGTCCGAGGAGTTGTCCAAGGAGGAGTATCTCTTCGGACATGCCCAGTAAGGGCCCTAGGACTTGCTAAACGGCTTAGAGGCAGAATTCTGGAAGAACTGGTGGGTAAAAGTGTGATCCAAGCACCCTTTAGAAGTAGGAATGTGTGAGAAATATCTGAGGAAAAAGCTGCTACTACCATATTAAAGGCCCTACATCTACCTCCCTAGCCGCATTAATGGAGAAATGACCTTTGAACAGTAGAATTTAGCCTCCCTACTATTATTTGAAGACTTCAAGAAGGTGGTGGATGAGACAAGTATCTAAGAGGAAGATTTGTGTGATACGTGGATGAAACAGGGAAGAAGAAGAAGAAGTATATAAGAAGACGAGAAAGAAAAGAAGAGGAGGGGATCTTAAAAGAAAAGAGCTAAGAATTGTAATCTTGACTTAGAAAAGGAAATACTATATAAATTGTCCTCAGCTTACGTCCGATAAGGGTTTTTTATCACGTCCATCTATTACTTTTGTATAGACAACGGCATTCTAGTCTGTTGATCAATTTTTCAAAATCCCAAACCTAGGTTTCAAACCCATACTCTACAAATTTCATTGTATAAGGTTTTTTGGGCCTAAGCCCATCGCTTGTTTTGGGTCCAAGTACAAATTATGCACTTACACTATCAAGGTAAGATTTACATTATAAATTAAATAAATGTTTACAACATTATACACTCATTATAAATATATAATGTTTTTTTAAGCATTTTTTAATCTACAATTACATTGAAAATACACAAGCAATAAATAAATTACAATATACGAAATTACAAATTGGTGGGAATTAATGGGTTTGTAGTATGTTGTTGTGATGTGCCATTCAAAATTTTTTTTTTTTTAAGTTTTTAAAAAATTACAAACCAAAATGAAAGGCGGAGACGTGGCCACATGTCCAACTTTTCACATGGGAAAGGGTAGTGTCTATCAATGCATAGACCGTAGTGGTCGACAACTCATAGAAAAAGAAAAAGAAAAAAAAAAAACTTGGCTTTTGGGTGGTAGTGACTGGCAACAGAAGAAGAAAGATGCAAAAGAGGAAGAACAAGGAAAACGAAGATGAGGAAGATAAAGAAAAGGTTTGTGCTTTTCATCTCATTGCGTGGATTTTCTAATTTAGTGTGTTTTGCTGGGACAAAGCCAAAATTTGAAGTTAGGAAAATATTCAAGTCATGATTTAAAGCAATCATTTTCATCTCAAGAATCTTGAAAACTACGACCCTTTTTAAATTTTAAAATTTTTTTAAAACAAGGTTGGTATGGACCCAACTTAATGTAACGTCGTCAAATCTCATCTTGTTATTTAATGTGATAAGTATATATTTGCCTACGCCATTGGGGATCAAGTTGTAATTGCAACAAACTCATATCAACCTTTTGAAATTTTGTTTGAGAATTTTCCTCAATAGGGATGTCGAGATTTTCCTCAATTCGAACGTCAAAATTTTCCTCAATTGGTTCATCAGGATTTTCCGTAATTGGAACATCGAGATTTTCCTCAATTGGGACATCATGATTTTTCTCAACATTAGTGGTTGGTAATGTTGCACCACTAGTATTAGCCTCCGTTTGGATGTTGTTGAAAATAGTATTCAGCTGCGTTTGCGTCTGAATGAGTAGGTCTCATGCACTGTTCACGGGACCCACAAATTTTTTTTTCTCCAAAACTTTCATTAAAAATGGGTCTCACAGCACTATTCACACATTTAAAAATTATTTTGCTCTAGTGTTTTCAGTTTTCAGCAATAAACAGTATCCAAACAGATCCTTAGTTTCTAAATCATTTGAAACTTTTCTTTTGAAAAAAATCAAATATAGTAATTGATTTTTTCATAATATACAAATAAAATATAATTTGAAATTATGATGTTATTATATGATCAATAATCTATAATCTCTTTAATTACTTACCCAAAAAACATCTTTTTAATTTTTTAAAAGAGACCAAACCACTACCACAAAATGGATTAGCATCGGTATTGCACTGGGTGCAATTCACCTTACCCTCTCTCATAATTTTTTCTTTTACATTTTACTTTTCTAAACTTTTACTTTTTACTTTTATTAACTTTTTTCTTTTAACTTTTTTTTTAATTAATGGTTGAAATTAAAAGTTGCTTTTTATAACAATCAATTTCAATCATCAATAGCAATTACACCTGATGCAATACCCTAGTATACCCTAGTATTGCACCCGACGCAATACCCAGAGCCAAATCCCCACAAAACTACATCAAAAGCAGTGGCGGAGCTAGGATTTGACTTTAGGGGGGGCAAAATTTATAACTTATATACATTTGTCTCTATAAACAAATACATATTGTGTATGTAGCATGCAACATATGCATCATATATAAAAAATATTAACCAAACTTGACAATTAAATGCCAGTAATATGAATAGTAA